>NC_035441.2:134294987-134433472 GCF_002127325.2 Helianthus annuus
GTCTTCTAAGCGTGAGAGATGATCTGCAGCAGTGTTTTCTGCTCCTCTTTTGTCCTTGATTTCAATGTCGAATTCTTGGAGGAGTAGAATCCATCTGATCAAACGGGGTTTTGCGTCTTGCTTCTTGAAGAGGTACCTGATGGCTGCATGGTCTGTATAGACTACTGTTTTAGAAAGAATAAGATAAGAACGAAATTTATCAAAAGCAAATACCACCGCTAGTAATTCTTTTTCTGTAGTTGTATATTTTTCTTGTGCATCATTAAGAGTTTTACTAGCATAATAAATTGGGTGGAAATGTTTTTCTTTTCTTTGTCCCAAGACTGCTCCAACAGCAAAGTCACTTGCATCGCACATGATTTCGAAAGGAAATTTCCAATCTGGCGCTATCATGATAGGTGCATTGATTAGCATTTCCTTGAGGGTTAGAAATGCTTGATTGCATTCCTTGTCAAAGATGAAGGGTGCATCTTTTTCAAGTAATTTTGTTAGAGGCCTTGAAATTTTTTGAAAAGTCTTTGATAAACCTTCTATAAAATCCGGCATGTCCTAGGAAACTTCTGATTGCTCGCACGGAGGATGGAGGAGGTAATCGAGAAATAGTCTCTATTTTTGCTCGATCAACTTCCATTCCTTCGCTTGAGATTTTGTGACCGAGTACTATTCCCTCTGTTACCATGAAATGGCATTTTTCCCAGTTAAGGGCGAGGTTAGTTTCCTCACATCGGGATAGCATTCGTTCAAGATTATCGAGGCATTGGTCATATGAGTCTCCAAAGATGGAAAAGTCATCCATGAAGACTTCCATTGTCTTTTCGATCATATCATGGAAAATGGCGACCATACAAAGTTGGAATGTTGCAGGCGCATTACATAGACCGAATGGCATGCGTCGATATGCAAAAGTTCCGTAGGGACATGTGAAAGTTGTTTTCTCTTGGTCTTCTGGTGCTATCGGTATTTGAAAGTAACCTGAAAAACCATCTAAGAAACAATAAAATTTATGACCGGATAATCTTTCTAACATTTGATCAATGAAGGGCAAAGGAAAGTGGTCTTTCCTTGTCGCTTCATTTAATCGCCTATAATCTATACAAACTCTCCATCCTGTGACGGTTCTCGTTGGTATTAATTCATTTTTCTCGTTAGTTATTACCGTCATACCTCCTTTCTTTGGGACTACTTGAACGGGACTTACCCACGGGCTATCGGAGATAGGGTAGATTAGTCCGGCGTCGAGTAGTTTGATGACTTCATTCTTAACCACTTCTTGAACATTGGGGTTCACTCTTCGTTGTGGTTGAATTACCGTTTTGTAGTCATCATTCATTAAAATTTTGTGCGTGCACATGGAAGGGCTTATTCCTTTAATATCTACAAGCTTCCAAGCGATCGCGTTTTTGTGTTTTTTAAGTAGGTTAACTAATTTCTCTTTTTCTACATTACTTAATTTAGATGAAATAATTACGGGTAAACTACCTTCTTTGCCTAGAAAAGCATATTCCAAACCTTTAGGAAGTTCTTTGAGCTCAATGGGTGGGTCTTTAGAAGACACCTTATTTTGTGGCTCGTCTGGATTAAGAACCTTAAAGGTTTGTTCTATGGCTATCTCTTCCTCGACAAAGTGGTCCTCTTCGTTGGTCGTATCGGGTGGTTCAGCTTCATCTTCAATTAGGGGGTCATTGTTGCCAAAAGGATATTTCATTGAGCGCTCAAGATCTATGCTCCTTTTGAATGCCCCTAATTGAAGAGGTAGATTATTAAACTTCCGGTTTTTCAAAGCTTTATGAGTTTGTACAAAAGGTTTTCCCAAGACTAAGGGGGCGTCATCAAGGATGACGAAGTCGGTTGGGATTACCAATTGATTTGTTTTAACCAAAACATCTTCAACTACACCGATTGATTTCATTACTTTTCGATCGGATAGAAAAATAGGAATTTGAAGTGGAGTAAAATCACTAACACTTAATTTTTCAAAAATGTAGTTAGGCATTATGTTAACACAAAGATCTTTATCAATGGTGATATTACTAATAAAGGAATTTTGAAAGAAACATGGAACCGGTGTAATGTTAATTTCAAAAGGATCTTCTTTTATTAGCGAGGTTTGATCATTAGTTAACTTAACACTTACTAAGTCTTTGATTTTAGCACTAGTGTTTAACTCTTTTAAAAACTTGGCATGAGGGGTTATTAAACAATGATTTTCGAAGGTAGGTGACAAGAGATTAATTTCTTCAAAATTAGACTCTTCTTGAATTTTAACATTATCGGACTCACCATTTTCGTTGTTTAACTCATGTGTCGGTTTTTCACTTTCTTGTTCTTCCATTTTTACACTTTCAACTACCTCTACGTTATTATCATTTTTTAGTTCTTCTCTTGCGCGGGATTCCTCTTCCCTTGCGCGAGATTCTTTTATATAACGTTCGATAGTTTTAAGTTTTTCCAATATCCTATTAGTTACTTCGGTGAGAGAAAAAGAATTTGGATCCTCAAAACTTGAATCCGGTTGTTCGATCCTTGGTTCCTCATAATTCTCATATGAAGTAGATGGTTCACACCATTGTTCTTCATTATAAGTATATGATGGATAAGGGTTGAAACTTTGTTCTTCATAGTACTCATATGAGGTGGGTTGTTCACGCCATGGTTCCTCATAATAAGAGTATGAAGGTGGTGGCTCATATCTTGAATCTTCAAAGTATGAGTATGAAGGCTCATACCTTGGTTCATCAAAATATGAGTATGAGGAAGGAGGTTCATACCTTTGGTCTTCATAGGATGTGTATGAAGTTGATGGCTCGTACCTGGGCTCCTCATATTGGTTGTATGAATTGGATGGTTGATATGAGTTATTATATTGAACCGAGCGTGCGTTACGACAATTAGTGCAATAATTACCCCTATAATCATCCTCATCATAGGTGTAGTTGTAACCTCTTGAGTATTGATCCATAAGAATCACTCAACAGATCACAACTGAGTCTCGGGACCAGAAAACAAAAAATAAAGACGGAAACAGAAGCTGGACACGGCCCCGTGTTGGGTGAACACGACCCCGTGTTCAGGGTCTGTATCTGGGCGTTTTAATTAAAGTTACTGGTCACGTTGAACACGGGGGCGTGTTGAGTGAGCACGGCCCCGTGTTCAGACTCTGTATCTAGGTATCTACTCTAAAAATATGCAGCACGGGGGCGTGTTCAGCGAGCACGGCCCCGTGTTCAGGCTACTGTAAATGCAAACTAAACTAAAATGCAGAAAAAAATGCGCGCGTTTTAAAAAGGTTTTGAAAAACTGATTAGGCCGTCGATTTTAAGCTTTCTTAAAATCCTTGTGTCCCCGGCAACGGCGCCAAAAACTTGATGTGCGTGAAGTGTGTTATATTTTTGATGAGTATTTAAGCACCTTTTTACACTTTTAGCCAAGTTTTAAATTTATAAAACACGATATTTACTAACACTAAACACACATATGGGCAAGTGCACCCATCGTGGACGTAGTATAGTGTTGGTAAGATACCGAGGTCGTCCAAGGACACAAGAGCTTTTAATACCGATTTATCCTCAACGTCTAATCAAATCAAAAAGTTAGAAAAATGTTTTAAACTAAGAAAAATAAAAATTAACTAAATGCTCAAAATAAAAATAAAATAAAAACAGATAGACAAGATGAATCACTTGGATCCGACACGTGTATTAGTATAACCTTTGATTATTTTCGCACTTTTGCACTTGTTTAAGAGATTATCTTAGTTATTGTAGTAGGCCCCTCTTTTGAAGGCGACGTTACCCTCAACCCAGTAGTTTGAGTCAGCAAGGATACAATCCTAAAGGGTCGGATTATTGAAAGATAATGAATTAAGTTATTAATGCAAATTGTGGTAGGCCCCGCTTTTGGCGGTGACGTTACCCTCGGCTAAGTAGTCTGAGTCAGCAGGGATACAGTCCTAAATAGCCGGGTTATAGTATTAATAGTAGTTAACTTATGAGGGGGTCAAAGAGTTTGGATCCCCGCCATCCAATACCTATGGGCATTGAAGGAGATCCTACTAAATTTGACCCAGGTCCCAAGCAGGACCTCTAAACGCTGAACAAGGGCAAGACCCTTACCAAACCGTTCCCTTAACCCCCGACCAGGTAGCCAACATAACTCCATATAGACCGTGGAGATATGAATGGTGAAAATCTTTTATTTTATATAGACAGTAAAATAATGCCAAGACACCACGGACAAACGATAAGGAAAGATCACCTTCAACATAAGTAACTAGTTATTAAAGTCATTAATACAAAACCAAATAAAAAGTGCAAAAGATTAAAAATAAAAAGTATTGTACTAAACACTTGTCTTCACCAAGTGATGTAAGAGACTTAGGCAAACATGGCCTTGATTGTCAAGAACTCTTACGATCAATCTTGGATCCCGAGACGACTCACACACTCTATGATGGACAATGGATGATGGTGGTGGATGATGGTGTTATGGTGGTGGTGGGTGGTGGATGAAGTGTGAGAGAGGTGGTGTGCCAAGGGATGAGAGAAAATGAAGCCAAGCTCCTCTATTTATAGGCTGAACAGAAGGCTGGACACGGCCCCGTGTCCGCTGGACACGGCCCCGTGCCCGTCTGACATTCTCTCTCTTCATTAATTGTAATTCGCAATTACAATTAATGCGCCTGCTGTACTTTCACCACGCCCCCGTGCCCGCTGGACACGGCCCCGTGGTGGGCAATGGAAGCTTCTACTGGTTTGTCTTTTCTGCTGCTTCCTGGGCACGCCCCCGTGTTCGCTGGACACGGGGCGTGTTCAGACTCTGTTTCTTCTCCTTTGCTTTGGGAGGTGCCGTTGAGGGTCCGGGCAGTCTACTTTTGTTCCTTTTCTTGTATTTATGGTAGAATTAGTTGTCTTTTTGCTTCTTTTGTGATTTTGAGCTCATTTCATCCTGAAAATACAAAAGGAAGACAAAAACACTCTTTTTCCAACATTAGTACTTAAAAAGGGTTAGTTTTATGCCTTAATTGATGTGATTTATATGTTGCATTTTACACACATCAGATGACATTAAAAAACAATAAAGTAAAGTAATGATTGTGTTTTAATTAATGAGATTTTGTTTTATAGTGACATAAGGGCAATTAGGTAATTTACTATATCTATTAATGATTGGTGTCATTAATGTGATTTGATTAATTTAATATGATTTGATTTAATTTTTATAATAAAATTTAATAAGTCAAAAAATTAATATAATTTAATTAATTTTAATTTACAGTAAACTAATCAAAAAAAATTTATTTAAATTTTACAGTAAAATTTAATTAATCAAAAAATTAATATGATTTAATTAATGTGATTTACAGTACAAAAATTTTACGTCCGTTTTTACGCCCTGTTTTTACGCTCGTTTTTACGCCCCGTTTTTACGACCCGTTTTTTACGCCTCGTTTTTACACGCTGTTTTTGCGCCCATTTTTATGCCAATTTTCAAAGTATGTCCAACAAATAAATTACAATAACATTGTCAGTAAATCACCAAAAAATAAACTAAAATAAAATGTAAAATAAACTAAAATAAATAAAGCGAAGTCATCGTTTTTCGTTCCTTGTAAATGATAGTTTGCACCTCCATCGTCTGAGATCTGCACGGACACCACACAAAAGTTGTAAAAATCACAAAAAAATACGCCCCCCGTTGCAAATTTTTTTTGCGCCCCGGTTGCAACAAAAAATTTTACGCTCCTGTTAAAAAATTTAAACCTTTTTTACACCATGATTGAAAACTTTTTTATACCGCTACACGTAAAACTATACACTAAAACCTTTAAAACTTTACTCTACACATAAAACTATACACTAAAACTTTTTTACATCCATGTAAAAGGTTTTTTTTTTATGTAGAGTTTTTTGGAAACCTATGACCACCCGTAAAAAACATTTTACACCCAAGGTAAAATTTAAAAAAATTACAAACATTTAAACAAACCCCCTAAAAATAAGTTTATTAAACCTTTACGATACACATAAAAAAGTATACGCTAACACTTTTTTACATCAATGTAAACTAACATCAGTTGTTTAAAATTAAAAAAAAATAAAAACCTTTTAACCCACGCGTAAAAGCTATATTAAAAGTCTACTATAACCGTAAATATACGTATTCTCGAACTTAGAATTAAAAACTTTTTACACCAAAGTGTTAAAATTAAAAAAAAAATATACAAGCCTTTAAAACAACCCCGTCAAAAAAAGTATTTCACAGCTTTACGCTACATATAAAAAGTATACGCTAAATCTTTTTTACATTCATGTAAAAATGTTTTTTAAGAAAAACATCAATAATTTAACCCACGCATAAAAAATATATTAAAGGTATACACTAACCATAAAATACCTAATCTATAACTTTTTTTACGGGTGGTTTAAGATTTTACAAAAAAAAAAAAAAAAAACTCTAAGTACAAAAATCTACATAAAAAAATCAACGTAAAAAACTAATTTATACTCAAACCGCATGCGTAAATTTCTTCAGAAACCTATAAAACAATCGTAAAAAACTTTTTACACCAAATGTTAAAATTAAAAAAAAATACAAACCTAAAAGAAACCTATAAACCACCCGTAAAAAAACTATGTACACTAAATGTTCATATAAAAAAAATACAAACATTTAAACAAACCCGTAATAAAAGAAGTTTTTTTAAAGCTTTACGCTACACGTAAAACTTTACACTAAAACTTTTTTACAACGATGTGAAAAGGTTTTTTTTTATGTATAGTTTATCAGAGAGCTATGACCACCCGTAAAAAACTTTTTACACCCAAGGTAAAATTTAAAAAAAAAATTACAAGCATTTAAACAAACCCCTTAAAAAATAAGTTTATTAAACCTTTACGCTACACGTAAAAAATTATACGCTAACACCAAAAGAAAATATTACCAAACACGACGACCGAGAAACCAATTGTCGCTTTCTTACTTTTGATGCTGCTATGGCAGTAGCCATCCAAATTACAGCAGTTGTGCCCTCCACGCGAGTTGGTGGATGTGTTGAGCTAGTGCTGGCAACTTGGGGGATCCTATATCTGCTTCCGCTAGCTTCACTACTCTTGTCTTGTACAACTAACCATTCTTTTACAGCTTCATACACAGTGGGCAGGTTGTTAATCGAGGTAAACAAACGGTTCCTGTAAGAAAAAAAAATATTTCTTAGAAAGACTATATCAGCATAAACTACTTTTAACCTTATCTTATTAGTTACTCTTCTACATGTTGTCTTTCATCATCAAATATGTGGTCATCGGTATCGAATGTTGAAAGAAAGCAAGAACCTATCAGTTTCATCTAACCTAGTCATTTTTTGTATACAGAAGTGAACATTTTTAGACAAATTTCATTATTTAGCTTATCTTTTAACTTATTGTTGTTAATTATTAAAACTTATTTCATAAAAACATCAAACACAACACACACACACACAAAAAGAAAATGACAATAAATATTTTTACCTTGGGTCCCATTGTGACCTTTACAACTTCAGCAAGTTGGTTAACACCAAGTGTCACACCCCGATCTCCACGTGTCACCGGTGGGCCCGGTGTGGGGTACAGTGACGTGGTTGGCATCGTCATAGACAAACAACACAATATAATAATGCACAGCGGAAGCAGAAATAGATTCATTTCAACTTTAATTAAAATGTAATAATAATCATCATAAGTAGTTGAAACGGATCCACAGGCGGATCAAATAAATAAGATAAATTGTTCAACAGTTTATTTGTCGTCCGAGCTTGCGAGACTATAGTGGACGCTCTTAGGAAACAGCCAGCCTAGTTCGTATAGTACCTGCACTTAACCTTTTGGGAAAAATACGTCAGTTTACACTGTTAATACAAATCAGCTGACTCATTTTGAAAATGATTGAAAATTGATTTAAATGCACAAGGCATAAATATTTTTATTAACTTGGGATAATTATGCAATATAAACTTGTGAACGAATTACATGTACTCGTACTTTTGGTGGCCCGGGATCTGCTGTCCGGGCTAAAGATTAAATGACACACCACATTAAAGAGTTATACACGTCGGGTGTACGCCTACACCCCGTGCTCTGGTTGTGGCCATCTCGTAAGATAATGCCAAGGATATCCGCGACACGGTTAATAACCCCCCAAAGCCTAAAGTAAGACAAGACTGTTTAAACGAGTCGCACAAACTATTCAAGACTGTACACACAAGGCGCAGGATTTGTGCGCTCGATCAAGCGGTATTCTATATACCGTACCCCAAGCCCGTATAGGGAAAATAAGTCAAAATGTATTTACCTGAGCAAGTATGAATCACAATTGGTAAGTGTAGGTAGCTTTTACTGGGCCTCCTAATCTGGAACAAAGGTTTATAATAACCTATTAGATTCCTAACGGGTCTTTATTTAAGCTTTAGCTTAGACCGGTTAGTTTTAAGGACGATACGGTACAAGCGCACGATTAAGCGAAAGACCGGATAGAATGTGATTTAGACCCGACAAGTTTGAATACTTGTATAATATGGGTATACTAAATACATTCTGGATTTTGAGATAAAAATGATAACGTTTGACCCGTTTCGGTCAATTTACGCAAACTAGTTACGTAAACCGAACCGAACGCAAAAAGGGCGTTACGGGTAGCCAAAAGAGTCAAATGCAAGTTCCCTGAGATAATATGCTTTAAATATGATATAATATCAGTAAGTTATGTTCTATTATGCCCCGAATGATTTTAAACTCAATTTATGCCTTAGAAGGGCATTTTGGTCATTTAAAAGATTATAAAAGAGTCAAATTATAAATCTGAGTTACAGGTCTGGTTTATACAGTAAATATACTTAATTTGATATATTATAACAGTAGAGTATGACCCGTATACAAAACTTATCATTTAAACTATGCACCGTAGGGGTATTTTAGTAATTTCACAAGGGCTAAAAAATGCCAAAACTGGAAATCTGCGTTCAAACATTTATACTTACTGTTATTATATGAAAATATGCTAAATGCATCAGTAGGTATGAGTCTTATATGTTTAAAATGAGTATAGCGCTTACTATGCGCTAAAAACGCTAAAAATGCGATTTAGAGCCGTTTCCGGGTTTTTAAAAGAAAGCTGGGATTTTTATATTTCCAGAATGCTCAAAATAATTTATTTAACATATAAAATCAGTAGAAAAATATTTGGGGTCAAAAGAATGTGTAAAACTCATTTTATGGCTTAAGTGGTCAAAACCGGCATTAACAGAATCGACTAAGCGATCTATGATACGATCAGCCAAAAAATTAAATAAAAATCATCAAAAATCCCAAAATAATATATAACATCAGTGGGTAAAAAGTTTTATACCAAAACATGGCCTGAAATAGGTTATACGCTAAATGCGCCGTTTATGTAACTTTAAGATATAGTTTTACGATATCGGCCATAACTCAAAATCTGGACCACTAACTGATCTCAAATTTTCGGTGCAAGTTTATATATTAGAAATAAAGATTTCTACTCTTTCACTTTTCCAAAAATCACGTTTTTATCAAAAAGGGCAAAATAGTCAACTTTAAGCATAAATCGGAAACATGCAAATGAATCGGCTAAGTATAGACTCGAGATATGAAAATTCCAGAAAGTTTAACCAAAATAAAAGTGGTTCAAAATATGCTCTAATACAGATCTCAAACATGCATGCACGGATCCGAATCGATAGTCTACGAAAAAGTCGTTTTACAAGACTTTCGGTTCCGATTCGTATTTATACTAAAGATTGTCGAGTTGGTTATGGTAAAACACATTCTTACATATATTATAAGTTATTTTTGATGATCAAACTGAATGCATGTCATCTACATTACCATTTAAGCTATATTTCGCAAAAACGATTCCTGTTGACTTTTTAGAAACAACTTTGACTCGACAAATAGCATGCTTAGAGTGGGAATCAGAGAATACCCTTTTGAGGGTTTGTTTCCCACATAAATACCCACATATCAGTGGTTTCAATTTGAGAAATGACAGACTAAACTCGTTTAATCGAAAAGTCAAATTATAAGAACAACGGTTTGACTTTTAACTAATAATCAAAGCAAGAACGAATTATAGGATGATATAAAGGATTACCAAGGTCCTAATGAAGCTTAGTTAACCCTTAGAGGCTGCTTTGTCGTTCAGAAATGCTCCAGAAGTTGTCTTGAGAGTTCTTGAAATTTGCTTGTTCTTGTTACTATCACAAGTGCTCAAGAATTGATGGAATGATCTGTTTTATGGTGAATTCAGAGGTTGTAGAGAGCTCACAGTAGTCCTAGGCATGCAAGGCCTTCAATTGGTGCAAAAGAGAGGTGATAACAGCTGTTTCCCACTCAAATTCGGACCCAAAACACATCAGTTCGCGATTTTCTGTTACTGGGCTTGGGTCGCGGCCCGCATTAGGCAGCCCAGGCAGGCCGCCTGGCTTCTGTTGCTGTCAAACTTTGCCAAACATTGGCAGTTTTAGTCCCTGTCTTCGCAAATGATGTTTCGGCTCTTTATCATGACGCGTAAACCCCCAAACTTGGTTTCTAAGAACCTTGGGACATTTACCAACATGGTAATGTCCTCGGATAACTTTGCGCTCAACCGAAAAGCCATGAAATTCGACGTTGACGCTTTTAACCCCTCAAGTACGGTTTTGGCCATAACTTTCTCATACGTTATCGACACTTCACGAAATTTTTACCACATGTTCTAGTGAGTATATTTTAGCATTACAAGGCTTCGGGTCTGCCAAAAGTTCACTCAGAGGTATAAATTCAACATGTTGACAATTTTGGCCCCTATAGTTTGTAATTCCTCACTTTTGTGCATTTTCCGCTTCGTATGATCCATGATCCATCCGTTTAAGGTTATAAACATTATGTAGGGTTATCATAGAGTCTATTTATCCATTGTTGACACTTTGGACCCTTACGTTCCATAGTTTTCACTGTTTGTCAACTTTAGTCCCTCAAAAGTATATTTTCACATACCGGAACCTTATGACACGTGTCAAGACATTATTGGATGAAATTTTTCGAGGTGTTACATCCTCACCCCCTTAAAAGAAATCTCGACCTCGATATTTACTGAAACAAATGAGGATATTTCTCTTGCATCGTGGATTCCACTTCCCACGTGTATTCGGGACCTCTACGGGCATCCCATTTGACCTTTACAATAGGTATATACTTCCTTCGAAGCTTCTTCACCTGTCGATCCTCGATCGACAAAGGTTTTTCCACGAACTTCAAACTCTCATCTATGTGTATGTCTGTATGCGGAATAACCAGTGATTCGTCAGCGAAACACTTCTTCACATTATAGATGTGGAACACATTATGAATAGCGATAAGCTCTTCAGGCAAGTTTAACTTGTAAGCGACTGACCCGACACGTTCGATAATCTCGAAAGGTCCTATGTATCTTGGGCTTAGCTTGCCTTTCTTGCCAAATCGCATCACACCCTTCCAGGGCGATACTTTAAGCAATACTTTATCACCTACATCGAAGTGAAAATCTTTGCGCTTAGGATCCGCATAACTTTTCTGCCTATCCCTGGCAGCTTTCAAACGATCGCGTATCTGCACGATCTTGTCCGTCGTCTCAAAAACGATATCTGGTCCTGACAACTGGACATCTCCAACTTCTGCCCAACAAATGGGCGATCTACACTTTCTACCGTATAGGGCCTCAAAAGGCGCAGCCTTTATGCTGGAATGGTAGCTATTGTTGTAGGAGAATTCAATCAGTGGTAGGTTCTTATCCCAACTACCACCCAAGTCGATCGCACATGCACGAAGCATGTCTTCCAAAGTTTGAATAGTACGCTCACTCTGACCATCGGTCTGAGGATGATAAGCCGTACTAAAATTCAAACGAGTGCCCAACGATTGTTGGAAACTTTTCCAAAAATGCGACGTATACCTAGTATCTCTATCGGAGATAATAGATATAGGTATACCATGTAGCGCTACAATCTTATCAACGTATAATTGAGCTAACATATCGGAGCTATACGTCTCCTTGATGGGTAGAAAATGAGCTGACTTAGTCAGTCTATCTACTATGACCCATATGGTATCATTTCCCTTTTTCGTCTTCGGCAACTTGGTGATGAAATCCATTGTCACCATTTCCCATTTCCACTTGGGAATTTCAGGTTGTTGAAGCAAACCTGACGGCTTCTGATGCTCAGCCTTGACTTGCGCACAAGTCAAACATTTAGCTACATGCTCAGCTACTGACTTTTTTAAACCAATCCACCAGTAGTTTGCTTTCAAATCCTGGTACATCTTATCAGCTCCAGGATGAACGGAATATTTAGAGCTGTGGGCTTCCTGGAGGATAACATACCGAAGTCCTCCATAAACTGGAACCCATATTCGTCCGTTTAGTCGTAGCATTCCATCTTTGTCGTAGGATAACTGCTCCTCAGTTACTCCTAACTTCTCTGCAGGATAGTTAGCTTCCAACACAACTTCCTTCTGTGCAGCTAACACCCTTTCATTCAAATTATTTCTTATTTCAATGCGCTTGACATTGATTCTGATTGGTTTTACCCTTTCCTTTCTGCTTAAGGCGTCGGCAACTACATTTGCCTTGCCTGGATGGTATCTTATCTCGCAGTCATAATCATTTAAAGTTTCCATCCATCGCCTCTGACGCATGTTCAATTCCTTCTGATTGAACAGATGCTGAAGACTCTTGTGATCTGAATATATTATATACTTGGTTCCATACAAGTAATGTCTCCATAGCTTCAAAGCAAATACAACTGCACCCAATTCCAAATCGTGGGTGGTGTAGTTCTTCTCGTGCACCTTTAGCTGTCGAGAAGCGTAGGCAATGACTTTGCCTTTCTGCATGAGTACACAGCCCATGCCAGTGTGTGACGCATCACAGTACACCACAAATTCTTCTACGCCATCGGGCAATATCAACACTGGAGCATTGCTCAACTTCTTCTTCAAAATGTCGAAAGATTCCTGCTGCTTAGGGCCCCAATCGAACTTAATCTTCTTACGAGTCAACGAAGTTAGGGGCGCAGCAATTCTTGAAAAGTTCTCAATAAATCGCCTATAATATCCTGCCAATCCGAGGAAACTGCGAATCTCAGTAGGAGTCTTCGGCTCCTGCCAGTTCATGACTGCTTCTACTTTGGCGGGATCTACTTGGATACCACGCTCGCTTACTACATGTCCAAAGAATTGGACTTCTCGAAGCCAAAATTCACACTTCGAAAATTTGGCATAAAGCTTCTCTTGATGCAGAAGTTTGAGAATACAACGAAGGTGTTTCTCATGGTCAGCTTGGCTCTTCGAGTAGATAAGGATGTCGTCGATAAAGACGATGACGAATTTATCCAGATAAGGCTTGCAGACACGATTCATGAGATCCATGAATGCGGCTGGTGCGTTGGTGAGCCAAAACGGCATCACTAGGAACTCGTAATGTCCATATCGAGTCCTAAACGCTGTCTTGTGTACGTCTTCCTCCTTGACCTTCAACTGGTGATAACCTGACCTCTGGTCGATTTTTGAGAAATAGCTTGCTCCTTGCAACTGATCGAACAGATCGTCGATCCTGGGTAACGGATACCTATTCTTGATAGTGACCTTGTTAAGCTCACGGTAATCGATGCACAGACGCAACGATCCATCCTTCTTTTTAACGAACAAGATTGGTGCTCCCCAAGGAGACGAGCTAGGTCTAATAAAACCTTTAGCTAACAAATCATCCAACTGCGTCCTCAACTCCTTCATCTCCGTTGGTGCCAATCTGTATGGTGCTCTTGCTACAGGCGCAACGCCTGGAATGATGTCGATCCGAAATTCCACTTGCCTATCCGGTGGCAAACCGGGTAGTTCTTCAGGGAATACTTCAGGATATTCCGAGATAACAGGGATATCCTCAATCTTCGGCTTCGGCTCATCAATGGTAACTTGTGCCACATAAATGACACATCCCTTCTGCATGCATCTGGATGCCTTGAGCATGGACACTTGCTCAGGCAATCCATGCTGGGTATCTCCTTGAATAGTGAGTGACTCACCAGACGGAGTCTTCACTACTACTTGCTTTCTGTTGCACAGAATCTGGGCTTGGTTATGCGATAACCAATCCATGCCTATCACTATGTCAAATCCAGCTAGCTTAAAGGGAAGCAAGGGTAACGGGAAGGAATGATTCCTAATGGATATAACACATCCATCTAGAACAGTCGAGGCGGTTTCTATGGTTCCATCGGCTAATTCCACCTCATATTTCACACTTAAGGTTTTAACAGGAAGGTTTAACAATTTACAAAACTTATCATCTACAAATGACTTATCAGCTCCTGAATCAAATAGGACTCTAGCAAAAACATCATTTACAAGAAAAGTACCTGTAATGACGTTGTCGTCAAGAACTGCTTCCTTGGCGTCCATTCTGAAGACTCTCGCATTAGTCTTCTTTCCTTCATCGGCTTTCTTTGCATTCTTTGGGCAATTTGGCTGGATGTGCCCTTTCTCGTTGCAACCAAAACAAATTGCATCCTTTATCTTCTTGCAATCTAAGGCTTTATGGTCTGTGGACTTACAGATTCCACATCGTTTTTTGTGAGACTGGGATTTTGCTTCCAAACGACATTTCCCAAAATGGTGTCTCTTGCAGGTCTTGCATCTGGGTCTTTCACCCGATTGATGATCTCCCTTCTTAAATCCCGACCCTTTCTTATCGTCGTTGTTCCCTCTGTGTCGTTTCTCCGATCTTCGTGAGGTGTCATCCTCACGTTTCCTCTGAGCTCTTCATAGCTCTCAATCTGACTACATCTTGAGTGAGGGAGAGGGATAGATCAGCTACGGATCTGAATGTCGTAGGCCTTAATGCCTTAACGCTCGCTTTGATCTCTGGTGCCAGACCCCCAATAAATCGAGCAATCCTTCGCGGCTCTGGGGTCACCAAATACGGCACTAATCGAGATAAGGTATTGAACGTGGTGAGATATGCCTGACAATCGAGGTCCTTCATTACCAGGGATACGAAATCCGACTCAATCCTTTCGACCTCGTGATGCGGGCAGAAATTCTCTTTGATTAGGGCTACAAACTGATCCCATGTCAAGCTGTACAGAGCGGCCTTACCGGCAGCTTGTAGAAGAGACTTCCACCATGCTAGAGCATCTCCCTTGAATGACTGGGACACGTACTTCACAACGTCCCTATCAGCACACCCGCTGATGTCAACAACTGTGTCCATCTCATCAATCCATGTCATGCAGTCAACTGCTCCTTTTTCCCCAGTAAAATCCCTGGGTTTGCATGATACGAAATATTTGTACGTACAGGACTTGCTGTGCGTATCATGCTTCAGCTTGATTTCTTGCTTAGGAATATTGCTGTGGTTGGAGGAGTGATTATCCCCCTCATCCTTCTTCGGCTCATTCTTCTTAGAAGGTGGCTTACTATGAGCCTCTGAATGAGTCTTGGGCTTGACGTGCGATACGGTTCGGGTTCTACTCCGAGTCCCGCTAGATTCCCTGAATTGCCTATCCATAGCTTTGGCAACAGCGTTTTCAACCAGTGCTTGCAGTTCCGCACCAGTGACGTGAATCTTTGTATCATCTGGGTGTTCTCCAGAATGACTGTTGGTCTCCTCCGATTTGGCCATGTAGCTTTAAGCTACATAAAAGGACAAGGTCTTATTTGGAAACCTAACAGTATTATCGTTCTAGACGATTTATTAACCATGATATTAAGAATCATAATAGTTAATTTATTTAATTTCATTCAAGGCTTTTATTAGCAACTATATTATGGAATGAAATATATATATTGGCACAATAGGCCTAGTCACTTCGGACAACTTCTAAATTCTAAATTTAGATTTTTATAGGATTAGCATTGTATAATTTAAACAAATAATCCTTTACTTGGCAGGGAGTTATAAACCACAACTGCCTTTTTTTGCTTTATATGACATAGTCATAACCCGTAGGTATCAAGTCATTACCAGACTTGTATACAGATATAATCTGTAGATAATTTATTAAAAAAGGGTGACATGTGTGATTTTACGAATCACGCTTAGTCAAGAATGTTAACATGTTTTCAGATGTTAACAGAGATTTGAATCTTTTCAACCAGGTTTTACCATATCGGCCAGGCCTGTTAATAAGACATTCAAGCTAGGTTTTACCTTACTAAGATCCTTATTAAATGGTAAATCAAATAAAAATTGATATTTTCCATTTATTTGAATATTATATTCATGCACATAAATAAAATGAAGAAAAATTTAAATTATCCGTTTTAATTAAAGTAAACTAGTACAACTTTTTCCCTAAACGGGACTTTTCTCAAATAGCATGCCCACGCAGGGGCTAAACCAAATAACAACAAACAAAACAAACAAACAGAAAAAACCCACGCAGGGGTTAACAGAAACAACATACCCACGCAGGGGTAGAATAAGAGAAAATATACCCACGCAGGGGTAGAATACAGGAATAAATGTCCACGCAGGGACATGAGTAAAAGAGCTAACAAACAAAGGATTTAATAATCCTTCTTACTCTTACCCTTAATCAAGTCAACCATCTTCTTGAACATACCGCGGTTGTGTCGGCGATCATGTTGCAATTCCCGTCGCACGTCGTGTATCCCTTGCAGGATTTCTTGGACTTGCGGTGGCGACATCATCGGCGCCGGCGGCGGTGGCTGATACTGCGGTGGCTGTGGAGGCTGCGGCTGCTGGTATCCCTGCGGTGGGAATCCAAAAGCTGATTGTCCCGTAACCCAGGGACCTCCAAAAGTACTCTCCTGATTGAGAGGGTTGTAGCCTGAAGCTAACCAGTAGGGATCTCCCGTATAATCATAACCAGGAGGAAAAGTCGGCTCGAAAGGGTTGAACTGTGCTGCGCTAGCATACGCAGGGATTGGCTCTCCAAAGTTCTGTGGTGGCGGTGGCGCAATAGGCGCAGAAGAAACCTCTGAGACAGGATGCTGAGATTCTCCCATCTCTGACTCCTCGTGGAGCGGCGAGTAGCGGCCGCTACCTGAATGTCGAGGGGTGCCAATGCGAATCCCTCCTCGCGTAGACATACGCGCGTTCCTCCTTGGCCTCTGAGGCGTAGGAGGCAAAACCGGTGGTGGTGGTGGTGACGGAGTGACCACGTCGCGCCAGAAGGCCTCAGATGGGTCCTGCTGCTGAGGCTGCTGCTGAAGCTGCTGCTGCTGGGAGTGGTGCTGAGAGTGCAATGGAGAACTGTGGTAAGACTGGTGCATGGGGGAGTTATGGTAGCTGGGGGTAAAAACCCAGTTGTGCTGCTTAAACCTCTCCTCGTAGCTGTCAACACCATTGAAAGGTGATCCCCTGTATGGTGACCCATCCGATATCTCAATGGGATGGTTGGGAGTGCCGGACGGTGGCATGGAGGGATCGGTGTCCTCGTCGACCTCCATCTCGTTGCCACCAGAGAAGTGGTCTTCAGGTCCTAGTGGGTTATGACCCACTGGTTCATCCAAGTAGGCATCAGGGTTGTACAGGCCCTGATAAACGGGTGCTGGGTAGTGGTGAGGTGACTGGTGTAATGGAATGAAGGATCCATGGGAGTCATGGGGCCCATTTTCAGAATGTGGCCCAAAGGAGTGAGGTAGGGATGGTGAGGTACTCAGTGATACCGAGTGCCTGGCTGGTTCAGCAAATGATCTCCAAAGATCGTGGGCAGCAGTGTTGTGCGATGCTGATGGGGCTCGCCTGTGCGAAGGCCCTGCCTCGTGGTCATGTGAGGTGGCGAATCCTCCTCGTCCCCTTCCTCGAACTCGTGGCGGCATGTTGAACCTGTCAAAAATCAAACAAGTAGCACAACAAAATATATAAGACAAAGTTAGAAAATGAAAATAAAAATAAACGAAATTTTGAACATTTCCTAAGTTCTTTGTCTAGACTCGAAAATTGAGGAATGTGCAATTGTGTAACTGAGATCAAACACAAAAGACTAGTGTTTAATTCACTCAGCGTTGGCTCTGATACCAACCTGTCACACCCCGATCTCCACGTGTCACCGGTGGGCCCGGTGTGGGGTACAGTGACGTGGTTGGCATCGTCATAGACAAACAACACAATATAATAATGCACAGCGGAAGCAGAAATAGATTCATTTCAACTTTAATTAAAATGTAATAATAATCATCATAAGTAGTTGAAACGGATCCACAGGCGGATCAAATAAATAAGATAAATTGTTCAACAGTTTATTTGTCGTCCGAGCTTGCGAGACTATAGTGGACGCTCTTAGGAAACAGCCAGCCTAGTTCGTATAGTACCTGCACTTAACCTTTTGGGAAAAATACGTCAGTTTACACTGGTAAATACAAATCAACTGACTCATTTTGAAAATGATTGAAAATTGATTTAAATGCACAAGGCATAAATATTTTTATTAACTTGGGATAATTATGCAATATAAACTTGTGAACGAATTACATGTACTCGTACTTTTGGTGGCCCGGGATCTGCTGTCCGGGCTAAAGATTAAATGACACACCACATTAAAGAGTTATACACGTCGGGTGTACGCCTACACCCCGTGCTCTGGTCGTGGCCATCTCGTAAGATAATGCCAAGGATATCCGGGACACGGTCAATAACCCCCCAAAGCCTAAAGTAAGACAAGACTGTTTAAACGAGTCGCACAAACTATTCAAGACTGTACACACAAGGCGCAGGATTTGTGCGCTCGATCAAGCGGTATTCTATATACCGTACCCCAAGCCCGTATAGGGAAAATAAGTCAAAATGTATTTACCTGAGCAAGTATGAATCACAATTGGTAAGTGTAGGTAGCTTTTACTGGGCCTCCTAATCTGGAACAAAGGTTTATAATAACCTATTAGATTCCTAACGGGTCTTTATTTAAGCTTTAGCTTAGACCGGTTAGTTTTAAGGACGATACGGTACAAGCGCACGATTAAGCGAAAGACCGGATAGAATGTGATTTAGACCCGACAAGTTTGAATACTTGTATAATATGGGTATACTAAATACATTCTGGATTTTGAGATAAAAATGATAACGTTTGACCCGTTTCGGTCAATTTACGCAAACTAGTTACGTAAACCGAACCGAACGCAAAATGGGCGTTACGGGTAGCCAAAAGAGTCAAATGCAAGTTCCCTGAGATAATATGCTTTAAATATGATATAATATCAGTAAGTTATGTTCTATTATGCCCCGAATGATTTTAAACTCAATTTATGCCTTAGAAGGGCATTTTGGTCATTTAAAAGATTATAAAAGAGTCAAATTATAAATCTGAGTTACAGGTCTGGTTTATACGGTAAATATACTTAATTTGATATATTTTAACAGTAGAGTATGACCCGTATACAAAACTTATCATTTAAAATCAAACTATGCACCGTAGGGGTATTTTAGTAATTTCACAAGGGCTAAAAATGCCAAAACTGGAAATCTGCGTTCAAACATTTATACTTACTGTTATTATATGAAAATATGCTAAATACATCAGTAGGTATGAGTCTTATATGTTTAAAATGAGTATAGCGCTTACTATGCGCTAAAAACGCTAAAAATGCGATTTAGAGCCGTTTCCGGGTTTTTAAAAGAAAGCTGGGATTTTTATATTTCCAGAATGCTCAAAATAATTTATTTAACATATAAAATCAGTAGAAAAAGATTTGGGGTCAAAAGAATGTGTAAAACTCATTTTATGGCTTAAATGGTCAAAACCGGCATTAACAAAATCGACTAAGCGATCTATGATACGATCAGCCAAAAAATTAAATAAAAATCATCAAAAATCCCAAAATAATATATAACATCAGTGGGTAAAAAGTTTTATACCAAAACGTGGCCTGAAATAGGTTATACGCTAAATGCGCCGTTTATGTAACTTTAAGATATAGTTTTACGATATCGGCCATAACTCAAAATCTGGACCACTAACTGATCTCAAATTTTCAGTGCAAGTTTATATATTAGAAATAAAGATTTCTACTCTTTCACTTTTCCAAAAATCACGTTTTTTATCAAAAAGGGCAAAATAGTCAACTTTAAGCATAAATCGGAAACATGCAAATGAATCGGCTAAGTATAGACTCGAGATATGAAAATTCCAGAAAGTTTAACCAAAATAAAAGTGGTTCAAAATATGCTCTAATACAGATCTCAAACATGCATGCACGGATCCGAATCGATAGTCTACGAAAAAGTCGTTTTACAAGACTTTCGGTTCCGATTCGTATTTATACTAAAGATTGTCGAGTTGGTTATGGTAAAACACATTCTTACATATATTATAAGTTATTTTTGATGATCAAACTGATTGCATGTCATCTACATTACCATTTAAGCTATATTTCGCAAAAACGATTCCTGTTGACTTTTTAGAAACAACTTTGACTCGACAAATAGCATGCTTAGAGTGGGAATCAGAGAATACCCTTTTGAGGGTTTGTTTCCCACATAAATACCCACATATCAGTGGTTTCAATTTGAGAAATGACAGAGCTAAACTCGTTTAATCGAAAAGTCAAATTATAAGAACAACGGTTTGACTTTTAACTAATAATCAAAGCAAGAACGAATTATAGGATGATATAAAGGATTACCAAGGTCCTAATGAAGCTTAGTTAACCCTTAGAGGCTGCTTTGTCGTTCAGAAATGCTCCAGAAGTTGTCTTGAGAGTTCTTGAAATTTGCTTGTTCTTGTTACTATCACAAGTGCTCAAGAATTGATGGAATGATCTATTTTATGGTGAATTCAGAGGTTGTAGAGAGCTCACAGTAGTCCTAGGCATGCAAGGCCTTCAATTGGTGCAAAAGAGAGGTGATAACAGCTGTTTCCCACTCAAATTCGGACCCAAAACACATCAGTTCGCGATTTGCTGTTACTGGGCTTGGGTCGCGGCCCGCATTAGGCAGCCCAGGCGGGCCGCCTGGCTTCTGTTGCTGTCAAACTTTGCCAAACATTGGCAGTTTTAGTCCCTGTCTTCGCAAATGATGTTTTGGCTCTTTATCATGACGCGTAAACCCCCAAACTTGGTTTCTAAGAACCTTGGGACATTTACCAACATGGTAATGTCCTCGGATAACTTTGCGCTCAACCGAAAAGCCATGAAATTCGACGTTGACGCTTTTAACCCCTCAAGTACGGTTTTGGCCATAACTTTCTCATACGTTATCGAAACTTCACGAAATTTTTACCACATGTTCTAGTGAGTATATTTTAGCATTTCAAGGCTTCGGGTCTGCCAAAAGTTCACTCAGAGGTATAAATTCAACATGTTGACACTTTTGGCCCCTATAGTTTGTAATTCCTCACTTTTGTGCATTTTCCGCTTCGTATGATCCATGATCCAACCGTTTAAGGTTATAAACATTATGTAGAGTTATCATAGAGTCTATTTATCCATTGTTGACACTTTGGACCCTTACGTTCCATAGTTTTCACTGTTTGTCAATTTTAGTCCCTCAAAAGTATATTTTCACATACCGGAACCTTATGACACGTGTCAAGACATTATTGGACGAAATTTTTCGAGGTGTTACACCAAGAAAGCATGACAGCGCGAGCCCTAGTACAAACAAATTCGGTTTTAGAAAATAAATCATTTTGAGAAATTAGCATCGTTGCATATCGTGTTGCATGTTAGGAACTTGAATGGCCGGGTTTTATATTCTACCATTATCAAGTGAAACATTGAAGGCTGTAAAAAGTACTCAAATCATTAGTCAGTTATGCATAGTACCTCAACTCACTGCGCACCTTCTCTGTATCATTAGTGCACGCATTGACTTCTCTCACGCTTTAGACGAATACGACGACTTAGGATCAACCATGCGCATAAGCACTCAAATACGACGAACTCACCCAAAAATCGTGACTCAGTTGGTGTCTCAGATAAGTTGAACTTATCATCATCGACTGAAAAAAAAATATAAACCCCAACAACAAAAATCAAAACAATGTGTGGATCTTGAAAAAAAGGGGTTTGGCTCAAAGTTTTCAATAATCAAAGGCTGCAAAATGGGGTTGCAGGTTCAAAAACCTACCCTCCGCCATCCTTGCCGCGCCATCGTCATCAACTGTCGAAAAAATTGGTTTCTACCTATCACTGCCAACTCAACCCAAAATATCAAAAACACAAATCAATCCAAAGATCGAAAATAAAAGGCAACTCACTTTATGCAGATCATAATTTGCAAATTAAAAACCCACTGCCCATGACAATATCTACAATTCAAAAGCAATCTGCTCCCCAAATATTGAAGAGCCAAAAAATAATTTGCAAATTAGAAACCCACTAAAGTATTACAGAACCAACTTGGGCTTCACAAAGGGGTTTTATCTCAACGAAATCCCCAAAATACCCCATACATCTTCGCATATCTAGAAAACAGAAACCACGAGCCATTACCCAAAAATTCAAACACATCAACGAATTAAATGCTGCAAAAACAAATATAAGATCCATCAAAATCATGCAAAGAGTGAAAATTACCGTAGAAATCGATCAGCCATGGTGGTTCGTTTTGAGGCGATGGTGGCCAGATTAGGTCAGCAAGTTGTAGTCAGGGGGTGCTCTATTTTTATGGGTCAAAATAAATTAAAAAAACTGAAGAAATCGAGCAGCCATGGTGGTTCGTTTTGAGGCGATGGTGGTCGGACACCACCGCGGCTGTCGCAAAGACTCCCACCAACCACTGCCCCACCACCATCTTCCGCCTCTGCACAACTCCCCACCACCGTCTTCCGACCAACCGGGCACCATCGACACCACCGGAGATGCCGAAGATGCCGCCGGAGATGCCGCCAGAGAACTTTAACACACTTTCTTCAAAAACCCCAAGTTTCATCAAAACCCACAAGTTTTTTTTCAGATCTTTAACACACTTTCATCAAAACCCACAAGTTTTTTTTTCAGATCTTTAACACACTTTCATCAAAAAAAACTACAAGTTTTTTTCAGGTCTTTAACACACTTTCATCAAAACCGACAATTTTTTTTCAGATCTTTAACAAAAAAACCCACAAAAAAGATGACAAATTTTTCAGAAAAAAAGAGGGGGTCTGGTCTTCTTGTTGGTGGTCGGAGACGGTGAGTATGCCGCCGGAGATCTTTACCACACTTTCATCAAAACCCACAAGTTTCATCAAAACCCACAAGTACAAAAAACGCAGTACGAGTAAAGAACCACCAACAATAGCTTGTTGTACCTTATGCATCTCAACTTGTAAATTTACAAGATATGGTGGTGAACGGTGGTGGCGGCGGCTGGTACAACTGGCAACTTTCAGACACGACACCCACCCCCTATGCGGCGGCGTCTAGGGGTTTATCTCTGTTGAATGGTGGTGAACGGTGGCAGATGATACTGTAACGGTGGCAGAGGATACGGTGGTCGGAGTGTGATCTTATGCCTCCGTACAACCGCCACCACCGCTTCTGCAGCCAGGGGGTAAGGACATCATCGGAAAACATGGGAGGTAAGAACATCAGATGAAGTTGATGAAGATTTAAGTTTCTTCATTTCATCAGGATGAAGATTCGAGAGAGAGATGAGAGATGAGAGAGATAAAGATGATGAAGATTGTGTGAAGAGAGAGAAAGTCAGAGACTTTAAAAGAGAAAGAGATAGTTGGAAATGACATATAGATTAATTTACCAAAATATATAGATTAAATTAACAAAATAACCTTTTGGTTTTAAAATAATAGTGTATAGGTGGTATAATCTGATTGGTGGAGAGTGGTTCTCGCGATTCTCACAACCCGGCTTGGTTCTCGATTGATCCGAAGCCTATATATATATAGGGATCAGTTCAAATGAAAACCACCCCCAGTTGTGAAAACCGTAAGAACTAATATTAACCAATCAAAAGTGGACATCTCATTAAACATGTGAGTATAGCTGAGGGGTATATTTGTAATTTAACCAACCTCACATCACATCTTTACAATCACAAATACCCGTACCCCTTTCTCTCTCATATCACATTTTATCTAGATCATATATACTCTCTCTCTCTCTCTCTCTCTCTCTTTCTAGATCTACACATATTCTTCATCATCAAACATATCCGGCTTCCATGATAGGGTTGAGAAAAGAGGAGCTGGAGCAGTGGAGGGAGTTGTGGGTTTTGTGGAGGCAGAGAGGGAGGATTGCGGTGGCTGCGACGGCGGCGGTCGGCAACATGGTGTTTTTGGTGGTTCGGATGGTGATGGATTTCTCTACGGTTGAAGATGGTGATGGTCGGCGGCTGTAACACCTCAAAAATTTGTGTTCAATAAATAAACGACACGTGTCACATACGACAAAAGCATTATAAACCCGGATTTAGTTAAAGATGTATGGCAGGATTTTTTTAAGCATGTCGACATGTTAATTTATACCTCTGAAAGACTTCATTATAAATCCCAAGACCCTATCATGATTAATAAACATCTAGTATACCTTTAATCCGGTGATTTCTAATAATAATGGATGTCCAAATTTGCAAGAATGGATCCTATGAAAATAATGCTCAATAAAACCTTCGTTTGTGAATACTATCATTGTTCAACCCAATAATATTGCAAGATAGGTAGACACAACTGATCAAGCATGGGTAAAAAGGCCTCATACTGACATTTTCCTGCCTCAAAATAATGCTATGCAAGTTGCCTGTTCAATGCATGAAAGGTTAATTTTTTTTGCTTTCTGGCAAAGGCTTACGGACCGTAAAGGACCTGCCTTACGGTCCGTAAGGGGTGCCCAGCGACAGCAGCTTGGCTGTTGGCTGTTATAAACGTTTTTAACCGACTTAGTTAGTTATTTCACTACATGGGCGACCCCTAAACAACCTCTAGGCACTTAGGGACATCTGTGGATGATCCATGGCATTGATAGGCTTGTGTGTCAAAGATCTAGTGAGTTTTGAACACTATATAAAGGCCTCTTGTGCAACCATCTTGATCACACCTCACTTCTGCATTCTTGGTGCTTTCTGGAGCTCAAGAGCCTTCTCTAAGCTTTCTTAATCGTGTATAGGACTTCAGTAAGTATGCTTAACCTTTCTTAGTTGAGTTTTTACTTAGTTTTAGCTTAAAAGTCAAACCGTCGTAATTAACGTTTGACTTAGAGATTAATCAGTAATGGTCCAGTGATTAGTCGAATCAAAGGTAGTTATAAGTTGGTAATTAGGTGGACATTAAACCCTTAAAAGGGCACCCCCTGATTCCCACTCTAACTGGATCAAAGGTCGGGTCAAAGATGTTTAGAAAAAGTCAACAGAATGCTAATTTTCGAATTAACGCATATTTAACAATGTAGAAGGCATGTAACCTATTTTATCACTCATATAACTTGATAATAAGTATTATAACTGGTCTAAGCTTGTTTGATCCGACAATTTCCTATTTAGACCCGGTTCGGAACCGAAAGTCGCAGAACTTTGACTTTTGCTTTGACTTCAGTTCTGACCCATTTTAGTATGACTTGGATATGCCTTAGGACTTCCTTAGGACCAGGTTACATGATGGTATGACCCTCTGTGACTGGTTCGTTGTTTGTCCGAGTCATTTGCACATTTCCGTTATATGCTTAAAAGTTGACCATAATGCCCTTTTGACCTTAAAACGAGAATTTTGGATATGTGAAAGGACAATAACCTTAGTTACTGATTTCTAAACATGTCCCTAAAATTTCATGTCAATTCGAGGTCTAGAATAGGAGTTATGCTAAATAGCGCAATTAAGAAAACTTTTGTTAATTAAACGGCGCACTTAGCATAAAGCCTATCTAAACCCAAATTTCGACACCAAACCTTTTACACACTGATGTAATATAATATTTTGAGATTTTTAAAGATTTTTAATTATTTTTAACCTGCTCATAACCTAGGGTTATAGCGTTGATTCGGTAAATACCAATTATACACTTTTCGGACATAAAATGAGTTCTACATAGTATTTTGACACAAATCCAATTGCTACTGATTTTATATATTAAATAAAGTATTTTGGACTAAGTAGCCTGATCAGAAAACTCAGATTTCCTGTGTAACCCGGAAATCGCTTAAAATGGCTTTTTACGCGTATTAAACACCTAGTATAGCTTTAAAACCGTTTTATCGCTTAAGACCTATCACCAACTGATTTACCCTGTTAAAATAAGTTATTTTACTGATTTATTCAGACCTGAATCACAGGAGTTTAATAAATCTCTTTTATAATCTTTAAAATGACCAAAATACCCCTACGGGGCGTATTATGGAATTAAACTCGTTTTGGGCATAATGGGAGATATCCTACTGATATCACAACATAATTAGGGCATATTAACTTAGGAAACCTGTAAGTGACTCTCACGGTTACCCGTTACACTCATTACGCGTTCGGTTCGGTTTATGTAGCTAAGTTTACATAAGTTAGCCGAAACGGGTCAAATCTTATCGTTTTTATCTCAAAATCCAGAAGGTGTATAGTTTCCCTATATTACACAAGTCTTTAAACTTGTCGGGACTAAAACACATTCTATTCCGGTCTTCGCTTAATCACGCGTTCGAACCGTATCTTTCGTTAAAACTAACCGGTCTAAGCTTAGGCTTAATTAAAGACCCGTTAGGATTCTAATAGGTTATTATAAACCTTCGTTCCAGAATAGGAGACCCGGTAAAAGCTACTTGCAATTGCTGTTTGTGAAATATACTTTGCAAAGGTAAATACTTTTAACTTATTTTTCCCTTATACGGGCTTGGGGTACGGTATATAAAATACCGCTTGGTCCAGCATTGAATCTTTAATCGGATAGAGGTTAAATTATTGATATGCTCTGTTTTGAAATGTTTTGTTTGCTTAAAGCCTTGGGGGGTTAATGACCATGTCCCGGATATCCTTGGCACCATCTTACGAGATGGCCACGACTTGAGCACGAGGTGTAGGCGTACACCCGTCTGTGCATAAATGAATAAATAAATGATGTGGTGTGTCTATTGATCTTTAACCCGGACTACGGAACGGGCTACTGAACGCATAAGAAATATGTAATTTGTTTACAAGTATTATATTAAAATAATTATCCCAAGTTATAAAAGTTTGTGCCACGTGCATTCAAATCAATTTTATTAAACCTTTTTCAAAAGTGTCGGTTGAATGTATCTACCAGTGTAAACTGACGTATTTTCCCAAAAAAGGTTAAGTGCAGGTACTATGCGAACTAGGCTGGCTTTCTCCTAGCGTCCACAATAAGTCTCGCAAGCTTGGATGTCAACTGTTGAACAATATTTCCTATTTATTTTTGATCCCCTCTGTGGATTAATTTCAACTGTCTGTGATACATAATATTACAATAATATTTGGTTGAAATATATCTATCTTTTGCTTCCGCTGTGCATTTAAATATTGTGTTGTTTGACTGTAATGTTACCAACTACGTCACGATACTCCCCCACCGGTGAAACGTGTGAATATCGGGGTGTGATAGGTTGGTATCAGAGCCAACGTTGAGTGAATTAAACACTAGCCTTTTGTGTTTAATCTCAATGACACAATTGCACATAATCGAGTCTAGACAAGAACTTAGGACGATCTCGAATTGTTGCTCTACTTTGTCCTTTATTGTTGTTATTTATTTAAATTATGAAATCAGGAAATATGCCACCGATGATCAGAAGAAGAGGAAGAGGCAAAGGGCCAATTACTACCCACAACGATCACGAGGCCGGACCTTCGCACCTGCGAGCTCCTTCCACTACAATGAGTGCCGAACCTCAGAGAAACAGGAGGAACCTTTTTGAGCCCGCTAGACGGTCTATCTCTCACAGTTCAACACCTTCCTACCGTCACTCTTTTGGGCCGCACTCGGAAAACAAGCCCGATAACCCACAACCTTCGTATATACCTCTCCAGCGATCCCTCTCGCACCACTCCTTTGGCGACCCTACTCCTGTCTTTCAGGGTTGGTTCAACCCGGCAAACTTTGTCCAGGAACCAGTAGGTTTTAACCCTCTAGGACCAGAGGACCATTTCTCGGAAGACAATGCAATGGACATGGACGAGGACACGGATCCCGTCGAGCCAGCAAGAGGTACCCCCAACCATCCCATCGAGATCTCTGATGGATTATCCTTCCATGGAGCACCCTATCAGGGACCAGATAGTTACCAAGCAAGATTCAACCAGTGTGAGTGGTACTTTACACCCTCTCACCATTCGTCGCCTCATGAGCAGCAACAACAGCAGCAGCAGGATCCCTCCGAGGATTCGCGTTTCGTGGCAGACACGCCACCGCCTCCACCGCCGCCAGTTCATCAAGCACCTCCAGATCCTCCAAGGCGTAGGAGAACAGGTGCGCGGATATCCGCACGAAGAGGGGATTTTCACTTTAGCACCCCTCGACACTCCAGTGGCAGTCATTATCCGCCACTGCCCGAAGACCCACAAATGGGTGGACCTTCTAACCCAGCTGCAGAGGTGAATTCTGCACCAGTTGCACCACCTCCGCCACCATTTGGTTATGATAACCCGATACCTACATACGCCCGTTCCACAGCATACAACCCGTTTGAGCTGCCAGCTCACACTCATTGCAACTACATTGATACCGACCCATACCTAGAAGCGGCGGCAAACTACAACGCCCTTCATCCCGAAGGACCATATGGAACTGCTTGGGGAATGGGATACTCAACTCATGGGTATCCGGTACCTGCTAGACCTCCGGCTCAGCACCTATCTCAGTAGCCACGTTTTTCCCCACCGGAACAGGAAGAAATCCTCCTCCGCCTAAACAGGGTGGAACGAGATTTTGAACAAGAGCGTAAGAACAACCGTGGTTTCCTCAAAGGCCTGGCAAACCTGTTAAAAGGAAAGAAGAAGCGAGATCATTAGTCTCTATATGTACTATTGTATTTCCTATTTCGATCAAGTCCCTGCGTGGACATTTATTTGTGTATTTAGTCCCTGCGTGGACTTGCGTTTTCAGTCCCTGCGAGGACATCTATCCTAGTATTTAGTCCCTGCGAGGACTTGTTTTCTGTTTAAGCTCTGCGTAGGTAATTTGTCTATTTAAAAAGTCCCGTTTAAGGCAATGTGTGTTTTTTAATATATATTGGAATGCTAAGTTTATAAATTTCATTTTTGTCATTATATGCATAAATATATGAAATAAATAAATCAAAAATCATTCCTTTTAAAAAAATTAATCTGCCTACCATATATTAAATAAGAATCTTAACGGTGTAACCTAGCCTTCGTGTCATTATAAGACCTGGCCAAGATGGTAAGACCTGGTTAAAAGATTCAAATTCCTGTTAACCTCTGTAAACATGTTAACACTCCTGGAAGACGTGATTCGTTAAAATCACACACGTCATTCTTGTATAAGGATCCTTCAAAGGATTCCTAACCCTAACTTAATGATCTATAAATCATGGGTTTAAATCATCAATTTAGATGATCACATATCAAAGCTTCCATTAGTAATGTAGTACCTACGGGCCATACTCATTGTCATATAAGACGAAAGACAGTAGTAGTCTATGACTCCCTGTCAAGAAAAGGTAAAAGAACTATGTTCGAACCTACATGCCTTGATTCTCTGAAATCCTGGCGTATAATTTAAAACGTCCCTGTGACTAGGCTTTTGTGCTACTAACAATATTGTTTATAATTAGGATAAGTTATATTAAAAATCCTAAATAAATGTGAGTAACAAATTAACCCAATATGGTCTATGTTTACCATGGTTAATGAATTGCCAAAAAGGGCAATTCCATAATAAACTCCCAAATAAATTTTGTCATTATCTTATGTAGCAGTTCAAGATACAATGGCTGACTCGGATGAAATAAATAGTCAACCGAAGGAGAATCAGAATGAAGCCCGGATTAATATAGCGGGTGTTGAACTGCAAGCGTTGATTGACAATGCTGTTACAAAAGCCTTGGATAGACAGTATAGTGAGTCGAGCGGGACTCGGAGTAGGACCCGATCCGCATCACATTCTAAGCCCAAGACTCATTCTGAGGCCCACAGCAAGCCTCTCTCCAAGAAAGAAGAACCAAAGAAAGATGATGACGATCGTCACTCTTCAAACCATCATAGTGTCCCGTCTCAAAGAGTCGTGCTGAATCAAGGACCCCGTGATAAGGGTTGCTCCTACAAATACTTTGTTTCATGCAAGCCCCGAGATTTTACGGGGGAGAAAGGAGCAATAGATTGCATGACATGGTTGGATGAGATGGACACAGTGGTTGATATCAGCGGGTGCGCTGAGAAGGATGTGGTAAAGTTTGTGTCTCAATCGTTTAAGAGTGAGGCCTTAGCCTGGTGGAGATCGTTGATTCAAGCTACTGGAAAGATTCCACTGTACGGTATGTCATGGGAACAATTTGTTGCCCTCATCAGAGAGAACTACTGCCCTCAGCATGAGGTTGAGAAGATTGAGTCGGATTTTCTGTCGTTAGTGATGAAGAATCTAGATTGCCAAGCTTACCTTACGAGCTTTAATACAATGTCAAGGTTGGTTCCTTATCTGGTGACCCCGAAACCCAAAAGAATAGCTCGTTTCATAGGGGGCTTAGCTCCGGAGATCAAGGCAAGTGTAAAAGCCTCTCGGCTAGCTACATTCAGGTTAGTAGCTGATATATCCTTATCCCTCACACTGGACGCGGTCAGGCAGAGATCGCTGAGGAACAAGGATGCCGAGAAAAGAAAGCATGATGAAGATGACAACTCGCGTCGATCAAATAAGAAGCACCGAGGAAACAATGACCACAAGAAAGGATCTGGTTCAAGGAAATATGGGCACCAATCTGGAGATAAGCCCAAGTGTAAGACTTGCCAGAAATACCACTTTGGGAAGTGCAGACTTGACTCAAGATCCCAATCTCAGACGAGACCTTGTGGGATTTGCAAATCCACGAAACATAAAACCGTAGAGTGCAAGAAGCTGAAGGACGCAACATGCTACAGTTGCAATGAAAAGGGGCACATCAAAACAAATTGCCCAAAGAATGCCAAGAAAGCTGATGAAGGGAAGAAGACCAATGCTAGGGTCTTCAGAATGGATGCAAAGGAAGCTGTGCAGGACGACAATGTGATCACAGGTACCTTCCTTATAAATGATGTCTATGCAAGAGTACTATTTGATTCAGGAGCTGATAAATCTTTCGTAGACAATAAGTTTTGCAAATTGCTAAATTTACCTGTTAAAACCTTAAGTGTGAAGTATGAGGTGGAATTAGCATATGGAACCTTAGAAACCGCCTCAACCATATTAGAGGGATGTTTCATATCCATTAAGAACCACTCTTTTCCGTTGTCCCTACTTCCTTTGAAGTTAGCCGGTTTCGACATAGTTTTGGGTATGGACTGGTTATCTCATAACCAGGCCCAAATTGTCTGCAATAAGAAGCAAGTGGTGATCAAGACTCCGTCTGGTGAATCACTTACTATTCAGGGAGATACCCGGTATGGACTGTCAGAGCATGTATCTATGCTCAAGGTCTCTAATTGTTTGAAGAAGGGTTGTGTCATCTACATGGCACAGGTAACTATTGATGAGCCGAAACCCAAGATTGAGAATATCCCTATCATTTCCGAATACCCTGAAGTTTTTCCCGAAGAACTACCTGGTTTACCCCCAGATAGGCAAGTGGAGTTCAGGATTGACATTATTCCTGGGGCAGCACCTGTTGCAAGAGCACCCTACAGATTGGCACCAACAGAGATGAAGGAATTGAGAACACAACTGGATGAATTGCTAGCCAAAGGTTTCATTAGACCTAGTTCGTCTCCTTGGGGAGCACCAATCTTATTTGTCAAGAAGAAGGATGGATTGATGCGTCTGTGCATCGATTACCGTGAGCTTAACAAAGTCACTATCAAGAATAGGTATCCATTACCCAGGATCGACGATCTGTTCGATCAACTTCAAGGGGCAAGCTACTTCTCTAAGATCGATCTGAGGTCAGGTTATCACCAACTGAAGGTTAGAGATGAAGATGTGCACAAGACTGCATTTAGGACTCCTTATGGGCATTACGAGTTCCTAGTGATGCCTTTTGGGCTCACTAATGCACCAGCGGCATTCATGGATCTCATGAACCGTGTCTGCAAGCCATACTTGGACAAATTTGTCATCGTCTTCATTGACGACATTCTGATTTATTCAAAGAACCAAGCTGATCATGAAGAGCATCTTCGATGTATTCTTTCACTACTTCAACAGGAGAAGCTTTACGCCAAATTCTCTAAATGTGAATTCTGGCTTCGAGAAGTCCAATTTCTTGGACATATGGTTAGCGAACGTGGTATCCAAGTGGATCCCGCTAAGGTAGAAGCTGTCATGAATTGGCAAGAGCCGAAGACACCCACAGAAATTCGCAGCTTCTTGGGATTGGCAGGATATTACAGGCGTTTTATTGAAAAATTTTCAAGGATTGCTGCACCCCTAACTTCTCTGACTAGAAAGAATGTTAAGTTTAACTGGGGTCCTAAACAACAAGAAGCCTTTGATATCCTTAAGCAGAAGCTAAGCAATGCACCGGTGTTGACATTGCCTGATGGAATAGAAGAGTTTGTGGTATTTTACGATGCATCACACACCGGGATGGGATGTGTGCTTATGCAGAAAGGCAAGGTTATTGCCTATGCTTCACGTCAGTTAAAAGTGCATGAAACGAATTACACCACCCATGACTTGGAGTTGGGTGCCGTCGTATTCGCACTGAAGCTATGGATGCACTATTTATATGGCATCAAGTGTGTGATCTATTCTGATCACAAGAGCCTCTAGCACCTATTCAACCAAAAGGATTTGAACATGAGGCAGCGACGATGGATGGAGACTTTGAATGACTATGATTGTGAGATAAGATACCATCCTGGCAAGGCGAATGTAGTCGCCGATGCCTTGAGTCGAAAGGAAAAAGTGAAGCTTATTAGAATCAATGCCAAGAGCATTGAGATAAAGAATAGTTTGAATGACAGATTGTTAGCTGCACAGAAGGAAGCTGTGCTAGAAGCTAACTATCGTAATGAAAAGCTAGGAGTAACTGAAGAACAGTTATCCTACGGAAAGGATGGGATTTTAAGGTTAAATGGACGAATATGGGTTCCAGTTTGTGGAGGACTACGAGAAGTTATCCTCCAGGAAGCCCACAGTTCCAAATACTCTGTTCATCCTGGAGCTGACAAGATGTACCAGGATTTGAAGGCAAACTTTTGGTGGATAGGCTTGAAGAAGTCTATAGCTACCTATGTAGCAAAATGTTTGACTTGTGCGCAAGTCAAAGCTGAACACCAAAAGCCGTCAGGTTTGCTACAACGGCCTGAACTTCCCAAATGGAAGTGGGAGATGGTGACGATGGATTTCATCACCAAGTTGCCGAAGACAAGGAAAGGAAATGATACGATATGGGTAATAGTTGATAGGTTGACTAAGTCAGCACATTTCCTACCCATTAAGGAGACTATAGCTCCAACATGTTAGCCCAATTGTACGTGGATAAGATTGTATCTCTACATGGCGTGCCTGTGTCTATTATCTCTGACAGAGATACCATATACACGTCACATTTTTGGAAAAGTTTCCAACAATCTTTGGGCACGTGCTTAAATTTCAGTACGGCTTACCATCCTCAGACGGACGGACAGAGTGAGCGTACAATCCAAACCTTGGAAGACATGCTTCGTGCATGTGTGATTGACTTAGGTGGTAGTTGGGACAACCACCTGCCATTAATCGAGTTCTCATATAACAATAGCTACCATACGAGCATTAAAGCTGCTCCTTTCGAAGCCTTGTATGGTAGAAAGTGCAGAACCCCGTTTGTTGGGTGGAAGTTGGAGATGTCCAGTTGACAGGACCTGAAATAATCTTTGAAACGACGGACAAGATTGTCCAGATTTATGACCGTCTGAAAACTGCCCGAGATGGGCAGAAAAGCTACGCAGACTTGAAGCGTAAACCTTTTAACTTCGAGGTAGGTGACAAGGTATTGCTTAAGGTATCACCCTGGAAGGGGGTGATGCGATTTGGTAAGAAAGGCAAGTTAAGCCCGAGATACATTGGACCATTCGAGATCATCGAACGTGTCGGATCGGTTGCCTATAAGTTAAACTTACCGGAAGAGCTCAGTGGTATTCACAATGTTTTCCACATCTGTAATCTGAAGAAGTGTTTCGCTGATGAATCACTAGTCATACCACATACAGATGTACACATAGATGAGAGCTTGAAGTTTGTTGAAAAACCTGTGTCGATCGAGGATCGACAGGTTAAGAAGCTTCGAATGAAGTATATACCTATTGTAAAGGTTAAATGGGATGCCCATAGAGGTCCCGAGTACATGTGGGAGGTAGAGTCCACAATGAAAGAGAAATACCCTCAGTTGTTTCAGTAAATCTCAAGGTCGAGATTTCTTTTAAGGGGGTGAGGATGTAACACCTCAAAAATTTGTGTTCAATAAATAAATGACACGTGTCACATACGACAAAAGCATTATAAACCCGGATTTAGTTAAAGATGTATGGCAGGATTTTTTTTAAGCACGTCGACATGTTAATTTATACCTCTGAACGACTTCATTATAAATCCCAAGACCCTAACATGATTAATAAACATCTAGTATACCTTTAATCCGGTTTTTTATAATAATAATGAATGTCCAAATTTGCAAGAATGGATCCTATGAAAATAATGCTCAATAAAACCTTCGTTTGTGAATACTATCATTGTTCAACCCAATAATATTGCAAGATAGGTAGACACAACTGATCAAGCATGGGTAAAAAGGCCTCATACTGACATTTTCCTGGCTCAAAATAATGCTATGCAAGTTGCCTATTCAATGCATGAAAGGTTAATTTTTTTGCTTTCTGGCAAAGGCTTACGGACCGTAAAGGACCTGCTTTACGGTCCGTAAGGGGTGCCCAGCGACAGCAGGTTGGCTGTTATAAACATTTTTAACAGACTTAGTTAGTTATTTCACTGCATGGGCGACCCCTAAACAACCCCTAGGCACTTAGGGACATATGTGGATGATCCATGGCATTGATAGGCTTGTGTGTCAAAGATCTAGTGAGTTTTGAACACTATATAAAGGCCTCTTATGCAACCATCTTGATCACACCTCACTTCTGCATTCTTGGTGCTTTCTGGAGCTCAAGAGCCTTCTCTAAGCTTTCCTAATCATGCATAGGACTTCAGTAAGTATGCTTAACCTTTCTTAGTTGAGTTTTTACTTAGTTTTAGCTTAAAAGTCAAACCGTCGTAATTAATGTTTGACTTAGAGATTAATCAGTAATGGTCCAGTGATTAGTCGAATCAAAGGTAGTTATAAGTTGGTAATTAGGTGGACATTAAACCCTTAAAAGGGCACCCCCTGATTCCCACTCTAACTGGATCAAAGGTCGGGTCAAAGATGTTTAGAAAAAGTCAACAGAATGCTAATTTTCGAATTAACGCATAATTAACAATGTAGAAGGCATGTAACCTATTTTATCACTCATATAACTTGATAATAAGTATAATAACTGGTCTAAGCTTGTTTGATCCGACAATTTCCTATTTAGACCCGGTTCGGAACCGAAAGTCGTAAAACTTTGACTTTTGCTTTGACTTCAGTTCTGACCCGTTTTAGTATGACTTGGATATGCCTTAGGACTTCCTTAGGACCAGGTTACATGATGGTATGACCCTCTGTGACTGGTTCGTTGTTTGTCCGAGTCATTTGCTCATTTCCGTTATATGCTTAAAAGTTGACCATAATGCCCTTTTGACCTTAATACGAGAATTTTGGATATGTGAAAGGACAATAACCTTAGTTACTGATTTCTAAACATGTCCCTAAAATTTCATGTCAATTCGAGGTGTAGAATAGGATTTATGCTAAATAGCGTAATTAAGAAAACTTTTGTTAATTAAACGGCGCACTTAGCATAAAGCCTATCTAAACCCAAATTTCGACACCAAACTTTTTACACACTGATGTAATATAATATTTTGAGATTGTTAAAGATTTTTAATTATTTTTAACCTGCTCATAAACTAGGGTTATAGTGTCACGGCCCCCGACCCGGTTTGACCCGTTCCAGGAGCCGCGGGACAGAATTCCCGTGGTATCGGATTTATGCGACAGCGGAAGTCTTTTATTTACAGGATCTTTTCACCGGAAAATGCTCGTTTAATATATTACACAAAGTTTAAGTGATAAATCCCATAATTTACAATAAGTTGATTTCACACAGAAATCTTTATTTTTCAAAACACGTTTTATTGGTTTATTTACACTGAGCCACTTCTTGAGCTTGATAGTGCTTTACTGCACTTTTCCTGGATCACACAGATCACCTGAAACATGTTTGAAAAAGGTTTTGTCAGCGGGGAAATACTGAGTGAATCATTCCATTTTCTAAAACGACTCGTTAGTTATAAATTCACAGTATTAAGAGCGATTACAATGTTTCTATCAACCAATTATCAAGAATGGGTATTTGTCACTCGACCGGATCTGTGACTGTGGTCATACCACTATTGGGTCCCGTCGCCCCAATAGTGACGAGTATCAGGCTCACTCACCTAGAGTGATAAAAATAGTAATGTGCACAATACCCTACATACCAGCTGTAATTTGGTGATTACAAAGACTTAATCCCTGTAATTATAACCTTTAAAAATAATTTGGAGTTTTGTAATACTTACTCACAAACTGTGAGAAAACAGTTTAAAAAGAAGAATGACTCACATTGCAGATTAACGAGCAAATAGATAAGCCTACTGATTAGCCTTGATTACACCTAGTTTAACACAATGCACACACAGGCAGGTTAGTAACTAATACAGCATTTACGTCAATTCACGAGATTAAACCCTCACAACGATTAATCAGTGCAATACTCGATAATTCAATCGGATTCACAACGAATAACAGAGCATAGTCCGAATTCGAACAGCACTCTAATATTCAAGTCGAAATCACGACGAATAATCAAAGTACAAGCTCAATTGAGCAGCACCCGGACTATCGTTGGATAGTTATAATCGATCGGACGTTGAATCATAATAGCGATCGAGTTACTACCCTGATTGCGGCAGCATTTCGTGATCGTGTGTGTGTGTTGTGAACTGATCGGAGTATAACTGAACGTCCACAGAGGATTTGTGAAACGTTTTAACATCACAGTTTGCATGCCAAGGTCGGCTATTTATAGCTGGAATTTCGATTCCCTTACGGACCGTATGCCTTACCCCTTACGGTCCGTAAGGCTGACCGGTATGCTTACGGTCCGTATGGCTATCCTTTTACGGTCCGTAAAGCTTGCGACCTACTTCCTAGCCTAGCTGAGTTCGGTTATAGCTTAGGTGACTCAAAAATCCAACCAATCAGATCATAGCAATGGTTTAATTAGGATAATTATCAATTAGGGTTTGCCCCCTCGAGTTTTAGGGGCCCTGATCCGGATTCCAATTATTCCGGAAATTTCAAGGTTTATGCCAAATTACTTGGGTGTCTTAATTAGGGTTTTCTTATAGGATAATTATTATCCTAATTACCGGTTTTAGTGACAGTTGTTACATCCTCCCCACCTTAAGAAAAATCTCGTCCTCGAGATTTACTGGAAGAGATGTGGATATTTTCGCTTCATTTCAGATTCCAGCTCCCAAGTGTACTCTGGCCCTCTCTTTGAATTCCACTTGACTTTGACCAACACTAGTCGTTTATGCTTGAGGAATTTGATTTTTCGATCTTCGATCGCCACCGGTTTCTCTACGAATTTCAACTTTTCATTTACCTCTACTTCCTGAAGAGGGACTACCAGGGACTCGTCTGATAAACATTTCTTGAGATTGGATACATGAAATACATCATGTACTCCAGCCAATTCTTCTGGTAGTTGTAACCGATAAGCTACTGGTCCTATTCGTTGAATCACAGGGAATGGTCCAACGTATCTTGGACTTAGCTTTCCTTTCTTACCGAATCGTACTATACCTTTCCAAGGAGAAACTTTTAAAAGTACTTTATCTCCGATTTGAAATTCTAAAGGTTTGCGACGATTATCTGCATAGCTCTTCTGACGATCTCGAGCTGTTTTCAGTCTTTCCTTGATCTGGGTTATCTTATCAGTAGTTTCTTGTACAATTTCAGGACCTGATAATTGACTTTCTCCGATTTCTGCCCAGCATACTGGAGTTCTGCATTTGCGTCCATACAGTGCTTCGAATGGTGCAGCTTTGATGCTTGAATGATAACTATTGTTATAGGAGAATTCTATTAATGGCAAATGGCTATCCCAATTACCACCAAAGTCAATTACACATGCTCGGAGCATGTCTTCTAATGTTTGTATTGTCCTTTCACTCTGTCCGTCTGTTTGTGGATGATATGCAGTACTTAGATTTAGTCGAGTTCCCATTGCTTTCTGAAAACTTTTCCAGAAATGAGAAGTAAATCGACTATCTCTATCTGATACAATGGAGAGTGGGACTCCATGTAGGGATACTACTTCGTCCACGTACAGTTGCGCTAACCTTTCCATGCTAAAGGTTTCTTTCATTGGTAAGAAATGAGCTGATTTGGTTAATCGGTCTACAATTACCCAAATTGCATCATTACCTCTTTTGGTTTTGGGTAACTTAGTAACAAAATCCATTGTTATGAGTTCCCATTTCCATACAGGCATTTCTAACTGTTGAAGTAATCCTGATGGTTTCTGGTGTTCAGCCTTAACTTGTGAACAAGTTAAACACTTGGATACATATTCGGCTATATCCTTTTTCATTCCTATCCACCAGAAATTATTTCATAAATCTTGGTACATCTTATTGTTTCCTGGGTGCATGGTATACCTAGATTTATGAGCTTCTTCTAGAATCTTATTTCGTAACTCTCTTTGTTTAGGTACCCAAGTTCGTTTCTTATGGAATCTCCAAATTCCATCATTTCCTTGTTCTAGTTCTTTCAGGTAACCTTTCATTCCTTCCGCATCATCTTTGATTGCTGTTTTCTGAACTTCCTTGATTTGTGTCATTAAATCTACTTGTAGATTCAACCTCAGAGCACGGACTCGTTTCTGCTTCTCATTGTACTTACGACTTAAGGCATCGGCAACTACATTTGCCTTTCCTTCGTGATATTGAATATCACAGTCGTAATCACTTAGCATCTCCATCCATCTTCTTTGCCTCATGTTTAGTTCTTTTTGCCCAAATATATATTTTAAACTTTTATGATCTGTATAGACAGTAAACTTACTTCCGTACAGATAATGTCTCCAGATCTTAAGGGCAAAAATTATGGCTCCTAATTCTAGATCATGAGTCGTATAATTCTCTTCGTGCTTTTTCAATTGCCTAGAAGCATACGCAATTACCTTCTTGCGTTGCATCAACACACATCCATAGCCTAATTTTGAAGCATCACAATATACTTCAAAGTCTTCTGTTCCTTCGGGTAACGCTAAGATTGGTGCATTTGTCAACCTATGCTTTAAAATCCTAAAAGCTTCTTCTTGTCTAGGTCCCCATTCAAACTTAGCAGCTTTACAGGTTAACTTGGTTAAAGGTACGGCTATCTTAGAAAAATCTTGGATAAATCGTCTATAGTATCCAGCTAAGCCTAGAAAACTTCTTATCTCCATTGCTGTTTGTGGAACTTTCCATTTAGTAATTGCTTCTATCTTAGCAGGATCTACATGGATACCTTCGTGATTTACTACATGTCCTAAGAATTGTACCTCTTGCAGCCAAAATTCACATTTCGAGAATTTGGCATAAAGCCTTTCTTTTCTTAACAAAGTTAAGAGAACGTGTAAATGCTCACAGTGTTCTTTTTGACTTTTGGAGTAAATAAGTATATCGTCAATGAAAACGATTACAAATTTATCCAAGTATGGTTTACAAATTCGATTCATCATGTCCATGAATGCTGCTGGGGTATTTGTTAACCCAAAGGGCATGACTGTAAACTCATAATGACCATACCTAGTTCTGAAAGCAGTTTTAGGTATGTCTTCTTCTTGCACTTTCAACTGATGGTATCCAGATCTTAAATCTATCTTTGAGAAATACCTAGCTCCTTGAAGTTGATCAAAAAGATCATCAATCCTAGGTAATGGGTATCGATTCTTAATCGTAACTTTATTCAATTCCCTATAATCGATACACATTCTCATCGATCCATCTTTCTTTTTCACAAACAACACTGGCGCACCCAAAGGGATGAACTAGGTTGTATGAATCCTTTGCTTAGTAATTCATCTAATTGCTTTTTCAATTCTAGCATTTCGGTAGGTGCTAATCTATATGGTGCTTTAGCTATTGGTGCAGTACCTGGAATTAAATGGATTCTAAACTCTACTTCTCTATCAGGTGGTAACCCAGGTAATTCTTCTGGAAAAACGTCTGGGTATTCTGACACTACCGGGATGTCCTGAAGTTCCTTATCTTTAGTGTTAATGATTACCGAAATCATGTACACCATTTCCTGCTTTCTTGAATAACTAGCCAATTTCATTACAGAAATGAATTTCAGTGGCTTTCGGGGTTTATCTCCAGTAATTAAAATTACTTCTCCGGAAGGAGTTTGAATTTCTACAGCATTTTTATCACATAGGATTCGTGCATGGTTGGCTATTAACCAATCCATTCCTAACACGACATCGAATCCGGCTAAATTCATTGGTAACAGATTTGCAGAAAACTTATGGCCTAATAGTTCTATTTTTCCTTCTTGCCAAACTTTATTTATTTTCACAGAATTTCCTTCTGCGGTTTCTACTGTGAAGATTTGCCTAAGAGTGGTTAAAGGTAACTTAAGATCTTGACAAAATGAAGTATTTATAAAACTTTGGTTCGCACCAGAGTCAAATAATACTTTGGCAAACACATCATGTACTAGGAACGTACCAGCTATCACATCTGGAATGAGTTCGGCTTCTTGAGTGGTTAGCTGGAATGCACGCGCATTTCTCGTGGTTGCTCCTTCAGCTGGTTTGGCTTGGTTGACTATAGGTTTAGCTAATTTAGGACATTCAAATTGGAAATGACCTCTTTCTCTGCAATTATAACAAATTCTTGTTTTCTTCCTGCAGTCTTCTTCCCGGTGACCTTTTGTCTTGCAAAAATTGCAAACCATGTTGCATTGTCCATAATGCTTCTTTTTGCAAATTTTGCAGAAAGGAGATGATGAAGATTGCCCCGTTCCTCTTTTCTTGGTATTACCCACACGAAATCCTTGGGTAATCTTTTGAGCTAATTCCTTCTTGCGATCTTCCTCTCTTGTACGTACCAACTCATCCGTTAGGGTATTAGCTAATTCTACCGCATCGTCAATAGTACGAGGTCTCGCAGCTTTAACGATGTTTCGGATTTCACTAATTAACCCCCAGATGTAACGAGAAATAAGTACCGGTTCTGGCGAAGCCAGTGTTGGCACCACCCTTGCGTATTCAAAGAATGTCGAAGTATAGCCCCGGCAATCTACCCCTGTCATACGGTGACTTAGGAATTTGTTTGCCATTTGGTCTTTTTCATATTCGGGACAGAATTTTCTTTCTACAAGACTCTTAAATTCTTCCCAACTCATGACATAGGCTATCCTTCTTCCTTTTGCCTGGAGGACCGTGTTCCACCATTCTAGCGCTTCTTCTTTGAATAGATTTGATGCATACATCACCTGATCCTCTTCAGCACATTTGCTTATTGCAATTACTGCTTCGGTTTTCTCTAACCAACGCAGTGTTGCAGTTGCCCCTTCGTTACCTGCAAATTCAGCGGGTTTGCAAGCAAGAAACTCTTTGTAAGTGCAACCAGACGTTGCAGCTTTTATTCTTTTTAGAAGTGGGACTTGTTGCGGATCATGATCGTTATGATTGCCGCCTCCATTTATGCTGTTACTGCCGTTATCTTCCAAAGTACGTTTACTAGGATTTAATTGTTGTGGTTCGGCAAGTTTATGAACAGCAGCCACAATTGCTGGAATAGCATGGGCTATCCCTTGGGCGATAAAATGCTCGATATCTTGTCGAGTTATATATTGATCTTCCTGTTCTTGCTCAGATTGATTTACTTCATTAATTGGTTCATTGTTAGCGTTTTCCATCTGCTAATTGGTAGGAATTATTAGTGTCTAACTTATTAATAACAAAATTCACACAGATGAACACATAAATTATCACAATATACAAGTATAACCAAAATTGTCGATTTCTCGACTTTCATTTTGTTATTGTATATTGTATATGCATCCGTACACACCGTATCTTACATGGTTTTATTGCCCATTTTACAAAGTTTTAGGTTACTATGTACACTAGTATACAATACGGATTCCTGACTTTCTCGTTGGTTTGACCGACAGTCCTAATAACGATGCTCCCTCTCGTCGTATTTCCAAGTTAGATGCTCTCCCATTTCCTTGATCCTATTACCCGTACCTATCAGTTCTTCACCGAACTGACGGAGTTCAGCCAAGTTTTCATTACTCATGGGAGGATTCGGGATTGGTTCGGGATCGAATTGTAGAAGGAAACTATAAGGACTATTGACTATGTTTTGGAATTGCCAGTCGTTTGTCCACCATTCCTCCAGTTCACCTAGTGGTCGGGTGTGGATTAAAGGTTCAGGAATAGCTGGTGCTACGTTTAAGGGAAATTGGACTGTAGCCGAGTAAGGGTACAAATTAGTGCGGATTGGACTTATGACTTCACAGTTTCCTAATAGACGGTCTATTTTGTCTTGGAATGTGATTTCTTCTGGTTGTTTTGAGCTTTCGCCAATTTCTATACCTTTTTGCTTAAGATCTATCCCTATTTCCTTTTCTGGTGGTTTCGAACTTTCTCCAGTTTCTATTTCTTTTCCCTTGCTCACGATCACCGGATTTTCTATTTTAGGGAGTCTCCTAGTGGCTGGTTTCCTACGACGTACTTTCCTCCACCCTACGTATCTTCTCTTCTTTTTAGGTTTGGCTTTTTCCAGCGGTGGAGCTTAGAATTCCACAGGTTCTTCTATGTCAGCAACATAACCAGTAAAGTCGTAAGAGACTTCGATAGGCACTGGATATAAGTTGAGATTCTGAAATGCTTCCGATATCTCACTCATGCTGCATAGTATATATGCAAAATACAAAAATGCAATGTTAAAACTTTGGAACAAAGTTTAACAAACAAACACTGAAGTTTTATTGCATTTTAATTTATACAAAGGACAACAGAAATAAACACACTAGGATTTTATTTATTTACGGGATAGTGATTTTTCTATTAGACTCGATTCATTGGAAATTTAGAGGTTGGCATTTTCTGCTACAGTAGCTAGAATATAGAGATTTGTCCATTTCCCGTCTATTTTATCTTCCCACGGTGCACTATTACCCAATTCTTGGACTTCTGGATTAAACCTAACTCTCTTGGTTCGGGGTTTCTTGTTCTCCTGACTCTTTTTAAGTATCGAATCCCTTTTCTCTGGGGAAAGAGGATTCTCGTAGTTTGCCTTGCGGACAAAGATTCCTTCTTCTAGGTTTACTGGGTTTTTAGAAGAAGACGCAACATCTAGTTTGTGGTAGATAGTAGACAGCTTTTGTTTACCCATACTGTAACTAACAAATAATCAGTTAATAAAACAGATAATCACAGAATAACAACTAGTAGAATTAAGTATTTTGTCAAATACTTAATTTAGTATTAGGCTTAATCAGCGGCTCGATCAGTGGCTCAATAGTTATTAATTCTTAGCTCTGATACCACCTTAATTCTGTCACGGCCCCCGACCCGATTTGACCCGTTCCAGGAGCCGCGGGACAGAATTCCCGTGGTATCGGATTTATGCGACAGCGGAAGTCTTTTATTTACAGGATCTTTTCACCGGAAAATGCTCGTTTAATATATTACACAAAGTTTAAGGGATAAATCCCATAATTTACAATAAGTTGATTTCACACAGAAATCTTTATTTTTCAAAACACGTTTTATTGGTTTATTTACACTGAGCCACTTCTTGAGCTTGATAGTGCTTTACTGCACTTTTCCTGGATCACACAGATCACCTGAAACATGTTTGAAAAAGGTTTTGTCAGCGGGGAAATACTGAGTGAATCATTCCATTTTCTAAAACGACTCGTTAGTTATAAATTCACAGTATTAAGAGCGATTACAATGTTTCTATCAACCAATTATCAAGAATGGGTATTTGTCACTCGACCGGATCTGTGACTGTGGTCATACCACTATTGGGTCCCATCGCCCCAATAGTGACGAGTATCTGGCTCACTCACCTAGAGTGATAAAAATAGTAATGTGCACAATACCCCACATACCAGCTGTAATTTGGTGATTACAAAGACTTAATCCCTGTAATTATAACCTTTAAAAATAATTTGGAGTTTTGTAATACTTACTCACAAACTGTGAGAAAACAGTTTAAAAAGAAGAATGACTCACATTGCAGATTAACGAGCAAATAGATAAGCCTACTGATTAGCCTTGATTACACCTAGTTTAACACAATGCACACACAGGCAGGTTAGTAACTAATACAGCATTTACGTCAATTCACGAGATTAAACCCTCACAACGATTAATCAGTGCAATACTCGATAATTCAATCGGATTCACAACGAATAACAGAGCATAGTCCGAATTCGAACAGCACTCTAATATTCAAGTCGAAATCACGACGAATAATCAAAGTACAAGCTCAATTGAGCAGCACCCGGACTATCGTTGGATAGTTATAATCGATCGGACGTTGAATCGTAATAGCGATCGAGTTATTACCCTGATTGCGGCAGCGTTTCGTGATCGTGTGTGTGTGTTGTGAACTGATCGGAGTATAACTGAACGTCCACAGAGGATTTGTGAAACGTTTTAACATCACAGTGGTCGGCTATTTATAGCTGGAATTTCGATTCCCTTACGGACCGTATGCCTTACCCCTTACGGTCCGTAAGGCTGACCGGTATGCTTACGGTCCGTATGGCTATCCTTTTACGGTCCGTAAAGCTTGCGACCTACTTCCTAGCCTAGCTGAGTTCGGTTATAGCTTAGGTGACTCAAAAATCCAACCAATCAGATCATAGCAACGGTTTAGTTAGGATAATTATCAATTAGGGTTTGCCCCCCTCGAGTTTTAGAGGCCCTGATCCGGATTCCAATTATTCCGGAAATTTCACGGTTTATGCCAAATTACTTGGGTGTCTTAATTAGGGTTTTCTTATAGGATAACTATTATCCTAATTACCGGTTTTAGTGACAGTTGTTACATATAGCGTTGATTCGGTAAATACCAATTATACCCTTTTCGGACATAAAATGAGTTCTACATAGTATTTTGACACAAATCCAATTGCTACTGATTTTATATATTAAATAAAGTATTTTGGACTAAGTAGCCTGATCAGAAAACTCAAATTTCCTGTGTAACCCGGAAATCGCTTAAAATGGCTTTTTACGCGTATTAAACGCCTAATATAGCTTTAAAACCATTTTGTCGCTTAAGACCTATTACCAACTGATTTACCCTGTTAAAATAAGTTATTTTACTGATTTATTCAGACCCGAATCACAGGAGTTTAATAAATCTCTTTTATAATCTTTAAAATGACCAAAATACCCCTACGGGGCGTATTATGGAATTAAACTCGTTTTGGGCATAATGGGAGATATCCTACTGATATCACAACATAATTAGGGCATATTAACTTAGGAAACCTGTAAGTGACTCTCACGGTTACCCGTTACGCTCATTACGCGTTCGGTTCGGTTTATGTAGCTAAGTTTACATAAGTTAGCCGAAACGGGTCCAACCTTATCGTTTTTATCTCAAAATCCAGAAGGTGTATAGTTTCCCTATATTACACAAATCTTTAAACTTGTCGGGACTAAAACACAATCTATTCCGGTCTTCGCTTAATCACGCGTTCGAACCGTATCTTTCGTTAAAACTAACTGGTCTAAGCTTAGGCTTAATTAAAGACCCGTTAGGATTCTAATAGGCTATTATAAACCTTCGTTCCAGAATAGGAGACCTGGTAAAAGCTACTTGCAATTGTTGTTTGTGAAATATACTTTGCAAAGGTAAATACTTTTAACTTATTTTTCCCTTATACGGGCTTGGGGTACGGTATATAAAATACCGCTTGGTCCAGCATTGAATCTTTAATCGGATAGAGGTTAAATTATTGATATGCTCTGTTTTGAAATGTTTTGTTTGCTTAAAGCCTTTGGGGGGTTAATGACCATGTCCCGGATATCCTTGGCATCATCTTACGAGATGGCCACGACTTGAGCACGGGGTGTAGGCGTACACCCGTCTGTGCATAAATGAATAAATAAATGATGTGGTGTGTCTATTGATCTTTAACTCGGACTATGGAACGGGCTACTGAACGCATAAGAAACATGTAATTCGTTTACAAGTATTATATTAAAATAATTATCCCAAGTTATAAAAGTTTGTGCCACGTGCATTCAAATCAATTTTATTAAACCTTTTTCAAAAGTGTCGGTTGAATGTATCTACCAGCGTAAACTGACGTATTTTCCCAAAAAAGGTTAACTGCAGGTACTATGCGAACTAGGTTGGCTGTCTCCTAGCGTCCACAATAAGTCTCGCAAGCTTGGATATCAATTGTTGAACAATATTTCCTATTTATTTTTGATCCCCCCTGTGGATTAATTTCAACTATCTGTGATACATAATATTACAATAATATTCGGTTGAAATATATCTATCTTTTGTTTCCGCTGTGCATTTAAATATTGTGTTGTTTGACTGTAATGTTACCAACTACGTCACGATACTCCCCCACCGGGCCCACCGGTGAAACGTGTGAATATCGGGGTGTGACAGTGGCGGTCGGCAACAAGGTAAAAAAAGAGACTGTTACACTGTCTGTTCATGTCAGAAACTGTGTGTAGCTGAAGCTATCAAAAGACCAAAAGAACACAAGATGTTTGAAGACAAAGTTATACTATGAAGCTATTGTCAAGGGGGAGTCTGTTGGTGCATATTCGGTGACAACAGCTTAATAGTTTGGTTATTTAGTCTTTGGATATTTTGTAATGGGCTTAGCATATTGGTTAGTGAGTTAATTGGTGTAATGGGCTTGGAGAATGGCCTAGCCCAGTTGGAAGACCAGTTCACAGACATATGGTATATAAACATGTTTTGTGATTAGGGTTTGTGGTCTAAGAAGTCTTGGAGAACTTGAGAGAGATTTCGTAGAGAGGGTTTGTTAGACAAGATCACAGAGAGAGACTGTGAGGTTGTGTGAGTCTTGAATTGATTGTAAAACTGCAAGTTTGAATAATCAATAAAGATCACTTCGTTTGATTTGAGTTCTTATGTTTTCTACAACTTTTTGTAACAATCTGATCTAGAGGATTTCGCACTCTAGATTAGATAAACAATTTTGTTAAGATCATTAGGACTAAAGGGACCTACAATTGGTATCAGAGCATTAGGCTCTTGATTGGCTTGGTTCAGAGTTGGTTGCTGCAGAAAAGGGTGGAATTGTGAAGAATTTTCGAAAATTTTGAAGTTTAAGGAACTAGGGTTTCGAAAATTTTGAAGTTTTGATATATTTCTGCGAATTTTTGGAGTGTTTGACTTTACTACGTCTTTATTTTGCTGTTTTTAGTGTTTTTGGTTGTAGGAAAGTTGTAGATTTTGAAGAAAAACTTGAGGATTTGAAGAAAAACTTGAAGATTTGTTCTTCGTTGTGTTCTTCAGATTTCTATCAAAATTTTGCTGATTTTGGTTGGTTGATTTTACAGGATTCTATGGGAGAAGAGACAAGTTCTTTTCAAATTTTGAAAAGATTAGATTTTTAGTGATTTTCGGAGGATTTGCTGACTGGCTTGCTAAACAAGTTTTTCCAGCGTATTTGCTGACTGACCAACGTATTTAACAATTACGGCATCAGGACCAACGTATTTAAATCCAAAGACGACTTTGGTAACTGTGGTAACAGTCCTCAGCGACATTATCACGGTGATCAGGGAATTTGCTAGTCGTCGTAATACTGAGTTGATCTTCTAGCGTATTTAACTTGAGTATTTAATCCTCAGGGTATTTAACCCCAACGTAGTTGGATCTCAGTGATTTTGACCTGATAGCATATTTAATCAGCAACTTTTCCTGCCAACGTATTTGATTTGATTCAGCGTATTTATCCACCTGAGTAATTGATTCACCAGCGTATTTGGCTAAGCAGAGTATTCGAAAAGGGTGGAGTATTTAAAAAAGTGGAGTATTTAGATACACGTAGAGTATTTAACGTTTTCGTGAATAAAAAAACGATCCGTAAACAATCTTGGCAAACCGTTTGAACGGTTAGACTCGGTTGACTTTTAGGACAAAAAAGGCATGGAAATTCCGAAATAGGTTTTGGACATTATATATCATTGATTCGTAATCTTGAGACTAGTCTAACGGTATAATCTGGTAAAAACAGTTTTCGGAAAATTTTTGAACGTTTTTAACGGTACGGTTACGGTAAAAGCCTCGACAATGACCAGTAGAGAAGTTAGATTTGGATTTTGACACAGGTTACCAAAATCCATTTAAACTTTTAAGCTCTGTATTTAAAGATGGTCAGAATGGATAATGTAAGTGGGACTGTGAATAAACCGCCACAGCTGATAAAAGTCTCGCAATATGCTGACTGGAAGAATAAGTTTGAAGCATTTGTTCTAAGTGATGATGCTAGAATGTGGAGCTGTATGATTGATGGGTACATTGCTCCCACACGACGAGTTAACGGGAGAATTCAAGTGATTTCATATGAGAAGATGGATGAATCTGAGAAACGGATGGTTGATGCTGAAAAGCGAGCTTTAGTACTGATAAAGAAATCCTTACCAGTGGAAATTAGCTATAGCTTCCATAAGTATGTGATGTCTAGAGAGTTGTGGGAAGCTTTAGAAAAACGTTATCAGAGTTCATCAAGACAGAGTGTAAGAGATCGTGCTTCAGATGCAGAAGCAGATGTTATGGTTGAAGAGAAGAAGGAAGTTAATGTGGAGAATGTTGAGAAGAAGAATGCAGAAGTTTTAAAGTGCTTGCATGGTGTGAATGAGCTTACGACAGAGGTAAAGGTAACATCAGAATCTGTAAGTCATACATGTCATAATTGCACTGAACTACAAGGTAAAGTTGACAGACTATCGGAGCAAAACAAAATTATGTTAGCTGAATTTGAAAAACTAAAAGAGTCAAATGTTCTTTTGATTAACAGAGAGTCAAATTGTTTAAATAAACTCAAATCAAATGAAGAAGAAATTTGCAGTTTTACAAGCAAGGGCAATGAACTGTTACAGATCATTGATTTGGCTCGTGAAACTGTGAAGGATAAAACTAATGAATTTTCTAAAATGTGCAGGGAATTGGCCATTGCACAAGACCAAATTGTTGAACTTAATGGAAAGTTAGACAAATTTGGAAAATCTTCATTAGTTAGGACTCAAATTCAAAAAGGGCTGAAAAAGAGTAATGATAAAACAGGAGTGAGGTTTAGCAAAGCTTCACCTTCTAAGGATCAGGACTACACTTTTTTACCTAATGAGAATGAGCTAATTGATTTTTTGTGCCCACTGCACAAGAGGTAGTGGATCCGATAACTGTGGAATTGCTGAATAGTCCAGTTTCTTTGAAAGAATCTGTTGAGTTTAACAGTACACCTCATAAATTGGATGAGGATACTGAAGATGAAAAGAACAAAACATTTAAAACGAGATTTAACAAAAAAGAGAATTTATAAGAAAAAATCTTGTTTTAAATGTCACAATAAGGGCATGTGGCAAGTTGTTGTCCTTTTAAGAAAAACAAAGAAAAAGTTGATGAAGTTCAGGATAGGAATAAGGTTGGTTTAAATAATGATGTGCAACAATATTGTTAAACTAATCAACCAAGATTTCAATCTAAACCTTCAACATCGAGAAGATTTGATAGACCAAGAAGTATTTCTCCACAATTTAGTCATTATAATGGTAAATCAAATCGGTTTCAAAATCAAAATAAAAATTTTGGATATCAAAACCGATACCAAACTTTTGGTAATCGGAATTTTCAACAAAGAAATGGATATATGAGTTTTGGTAACTCAAATATTCAACAAAATCCAAAATTTTTTCAATGTTCAAGTTATGAAAATGGGCGAAGAAAGTTTTGAGATAATGATTTTCAAAGGTTGGAAATCCGAGAGTTTATTGGAACTCTCGCAATCAAAGACCTAGTGGAAATTATAAATCTTGTTCAACAATAGGGAAGACTTCCAAGACACCAGTAGGGTGTGATGGATGTTGGTTAGAAGTGTCACACCCCAACCAATGGCGGAAACATCGGGATGAGACGAAGTGTGAAGATTGCTCGAGACATCATAACACTATTTGTGACGATAATTAAATAATTCCCATTTCATTTCATAACTTCAAATTGTCAACATTACATAAACTCAAGTAACAACAAGTTCAAAAGAAATACATAATAACATAAGCAAAATTGATACGACATATTAAACCTAACGTCTATATGTGTATCTAGGCATCAACGCTACTTCTTTTCATAGCATCATCATTATCAACATGTAATATGTTTAAAATACAATTCAATGCAAAAGCAAAGGCGAGTATACAAGTTTGGTACGTACATAACAAAAGATAAGTTTAAACAATTCCTCATAGCAAGCATGTGATTCAAGATAAACGATAAATATGGCATGTGTCTAACATATCAAACCAAGGAAACGCAACATGCTCATGACATTACCTCAAGTTTACGGGCGGGTCGTTAATCCTATAGCGCTACATATGTCACGGTTTGGCTCGTACGAAGTTAATGATAAGTTCAACACATAAGTTTCACCCAAGTTTAAAGTATCAAGCAATCACGTATACAAACATGTTATAGGAATCTTCATGTGTTTAAGCAAAATGTTCATGTGTAAGTTTGTTGATAGGTAAACATGTTACACCCCAAAAGTGGTAAAAGTAAAAAGGGAAATACGAGTATACTCACATTGGTTGCGTTGCGATTTCTTGTAAGTAACGCACGAGTAAGATTGGAAATTCCAAGAGAACAAACAAGAGTTATTAACCTAGATATTTAAAATATCACATAACGAACTAGTTAACATTTATGTTAGATATAGCATTCCTTAATATTTAATGTTTAATTATAAGTTAATTAATTAGATATTTTAATTTATTACATTTTTAGCCTTTAACGTTAGAAAGGAAACTATAATGATTTTCTAATTATTAATGTCATTATAAAATTTTTAGTGATTTGATTAAGAAAGAAAAATGAAAATAAATAGTTGGTTTAGTTAAAGAAAAAGAATAATGAAATTGATAAAAGGAACAACCGGTTGGTATGTAAAATTTGGAAAAAAAGAAAATGAACCTTATTTAATTGTTGTAGATACATATGTATTCTTTTAGGTAAATATTTATATTTTTAACACATCAACTTTACGTAAATGTTTATACTAGAAAATAGTAGATTAGTTAAATGCTATAAAAAAAATATTATATATATTATGTTACCCAAATGGTAATAATTATAATCCAAGCTTCTTAAATTCAAATATGTATATAATATCTGAAGAAACACGTTGGACCAGAGATTTCATGACTTCTGCCTCAAAAATATTTAAATATTTAAATATATAAAATTATATTGAAAAGATTCAAAATCCTTGAATCGACTTTGCATGAACTTTACTACTGTTCTTAACTATTCTTCTTCTTCTTCATTTTAAATAAAACAAAACCAAACCAGAAAACTGTAATTGATTTCCAAACTTTCGGTTGATTGGTTTAATTATTAACGTCAAGAATTATATTCATTGCAATAGAGAATTAAACGAGAAAGTAAATAGAATAAATAAGTATACCGCAACTTGTGATTCGCGGGTTCCCGTCGTGTTGTCGTCTCCGGCTCCGGGTCGTCTTCGATCTTTTCTCCGGTGAGATGTGTCCTTGTTTTCAGCGGCTTGGCTCACTCCGCAGACGTCTTTGAGAGTGGAGAAAAGGATGTTTATTAAAGCTTCAGGAAACAACCTCGGTTTCTTATAAAAAAACGAAGTTGTTAAACTTTCCGAATAGAAATGGATCTATAACGGTTATCATCTTCTTCCTTACCGAACAGTAGACGTCGTGATACCGTCGCGAACTTCGGGCGGCTCCGGTGAACTCCGGTTGAGCTCCGATGGTTTGCGGTTTCACCGGCGAGTCGTTAGCGAAGCCGAGAGGTATGCGAATGGTTCTGAGGGTGTGGGATTGTTGTGCAAAAAGGAGGTTATGGTAAGGATTGAAAGGCATAAAGGGGGCTTGGCTGAATTTATGATCAGCTTCTTGGAACACAGGAACGTGTAAATGATGTCGAGTCCCGAGAAGAATACGTACCGTTTTGGCAGTAACTTCAAAAGGACATTCAAACGTCAAGTAGTTAGCAAATATTTAAAGGTGAACAATGTAACCGATGTCAAGACTTGGCCGAGTGGTTGTTGTGTTGTTTGGTGAGCGGGTAGACCCGGGTTCGAAACCCGCGGCATCCTGTTTTGATACATTATTTTTAAATTAAAGTTTCTAAAACTTACAATTAGCACCCTTAACTTTGAGAACTTGGTTAACTTAGAAAGGTTAACTTGGTTAGTTAAAATAAACCTAAAACTCATTTCTAATATCAAATAAACTAACTTGGTTATATGAATAAATCTTTAAATTAATTAGAGGAAAATGCCCGGATAGTCCCTGTGGTTTCGCCTTTTTTCACCTATAGTCCCCAACTTTCTAAAACTACCTGAATAGTCCCCAAGTTTTCGTTTTTTGTTCCCGGATAGTCCCTGGGTCTAACTTCAGTTACTTTTCTCTGTTAAAATGATGTAAAATGACAAAAATACCCTTTCCTTAAAAGGCCAAACCATAGGGACTATCCGGGCATCTTCTTCATTTTTATTTATAAAACCCCACCACCACACTTCATCTTCAACCTCCACCCACCATCACCCTCCTCCACCCTCCACCATCACAGAGGTGATTGAACCTGCAACGTATCGTTTCCCTCCTCTTCGATCAATCTCCGGCGATCTCAACTCCTCTTCGATAGCTCCCGATTATCTCGACAACACCACTCCGTTCTCTCGTTAGTGTTAGTCGTTGGTTGAAAAGTGAGTGACCGTTCAAAAAAACAAAAGTTGAAAAGTGAGCATGATTATTCTCCCGGTCAAAACCACAACTCACACCACACTTTCGCCGGTCCACCTTCAACAGTCAATGTTCTTCCCCCCTTATCCTTCCATTCCACACCATCAATCAAACACCCCAACACTCTCCTAGATGAGCACAAACCCTACCTCACCGCAACCTTCCAGATGCACCTTCACTCTCCCAACACTCATCACCTTCACCCTCCTCCTCACTCCGCCACCCCCCGCCGCCGCCGAGGACGACGTCAACTACCTCCGCGGCCTCCTCCGCTCCCTCCGCGATCCAGATCACACTCTCTCCTCCTGGAACTTCAACAACAACACCGCCGGCTTCATCTGCCGCTTCGATTACGTCGGATGCTGGAACGATCAGGAGAATCGCGTCATTTCATTAAAACCGGCTGACCTAGGGCTTGCCGGAACGTTTCCCTCGGATATACGGTTTTGTAAGAATTTGCAAACTGTAGATCTGTCTGGTAATAATATTACTGGTGAAATTCCTACTGAATTATGCACGTGGTTGCCTTATTTAGTTGATATAAATCTGTCCGGTAACCGTTTCACCGGTCAAATTCCGTCAGGTTTTGGTGATTGTGCGTTTTTGAATATTATTGATTTTTCAAGTAATCGATTATCCGGTAATATACCGGTTCAGCTGTCCATGGTGGGTGGAGGTTGAAGATGAAGGGTGGAGGAGGGTGATGGTGGGTGGAGGTTGGAGGTTGGAGGAGGGTGATGGTGGGTGGAGGTTGAAGATGAAGTGTGGTGGTGGGTTTTATAAATAAAAATGAAGAAGATGCCCGGATAGTCCCTGTGGTTTGGCCATTTTAAGGAAAGGGTATTTTTGACATTTCACACTCTCTTAACAAAGAAAACAAACTGAAGTTAGACCCAGGGACTATCCGGGAACAAAAAACGAAAACTTGGGGACTATTCAGGTAGTTTTAGAAAGTTAGGGACTATAGGTGAAAAAAGGCGAAACCACAAGGACTATCCGAGCATTTTTCTCAATTAATTACATTAGATAACTATATTGATTTTTAACAAAATAAATAATTAACTAATAGGTAATTAACCATACTGATAATTATTAAAAAACCATATATTTTTCGACGGTTATTTAATTCACGAAAGGTTTCCGAGTTTCAAGGACTAGGATCCAAAATTCGAAACGGGTCGGATTTTGGAACTTTTTTTTTTACGGATGTTACAGTCTCCCCTCCTTTAGGAGATTTCGTCCTCGAAATCTAAGAGGAAGACTATTGAAAAGATGATATCTAAAGAATCAACAGAGAGAAATAGATGAGACTTGATCTTAACGTCTGTTTAAGGAAATTGTTTTCATGAATGCATCTCATAGCATAAGGGTTTCAAATAATAACATAACATGAGTTTTCACGTAGTGTTTCATGGATATAATCCGTTTGTGAGTTGTTTAAAGTTTGTATATTAGGTCTAAGTAGGTCTGCAAAACACTGAATTTCTCATGGCACGTTTTACGAAAGTTTGGTAATATGGTGGAAACACTTATATATAGGAAGTACCAGCGGCGTATCCACCATGTTTTGACCATATTATGTTCGTTTCGTATTCGGTGTCAAGTTACGTTCCGTGTCTTACCATACACAGTAGTACATTCTATGGTTCTCATACGCCTATCACTATAATCCCGTGTGCACCCGTGATTATATTGACCGTCGCATGATCCGCATAGCGTGTACTAGTCGTGTATGAATTTGGGTAGGTATACTTTAAAAATAAGAATGTGTGCGTATAAGAATATGGTATGTAAGCAAGTCCATGCTTAAGTATGTATGGGACCCACGTAAGCAAATCCCTCGGATTACGCTCGCGTATGGGTACGAATGTATGAATCATGAGTATGAATGAAAGTATGAGCATAAATATAAGTTTATGTATGAATATCCACGTAAGTATGAGTATAAACATAAAACGTACGAGTAATATGAGTATAAGCTTAAACATAAAACGTATGAATATAAGTGTAGGTACGAATGATAAATACTACGTATATAGTGTACATTGGGATATAACGAATTTAAGCATATAAAAGCATTTAAACTGTTGAGTATGTAAATACTAACGATATGAATGACGTTGTCGCGAGATATCGACTAGAACGTGTATGATGATATGCATGTATAGTGGTTTAAATGAAACATTGAGTTTATCGAATCAAAATTAGGTTGAGCTTGATTTGAAGGGTAGAATATAGTTTGTATATGTAAATGCTACTCATTGGTTAAGCATAATGTATTTTGTAATGAATGGAAATGCTACTTTTGTTTTAGAAGAGTTTATGTAAACCGAAGATGATCGGTCCCCATGAAGCCTTCTTGCCCACGTGGTTTGTAAATTGGTGTAGGAAAAGGGTTTTCGATAAGAAACTACGATAACACGGATTATACTTTCGACGACACTTTATAGCGTATAAGAAACTACGATAACACGGATTATTTTTATAAAATAAATATAGATTCTATATTTATTTCGAATATACAACAATGCGAATTTTTCTTATAAAATATATATGTATTTGTTTTAACATCAAATGACCCGACTTCTTTTCGTTGTGAAAATAGATAGTTTATAGTTTATATTGGACGACTTGGGAGGTAAGAACAACTTTGAAAAACTTGAACTTCATACAGAGTTCATTGAAAGAGGGTATGATGCACAATTAAAGGAAGTTACTATCTACAAATCAAACTTCCCTCCGCCAATGAAATTTTTGTTTCATACTCTTTTAACTAGTCTCTCAGCCAAGACCACCGCATTTAATGAGATACCTTTGAACATTCAGTATTTGGGTTATGCTATTTTAACAAAATCTGATTACAATTTATCACAAGCACTGTTTTCTGATTTGTTGAATAATGTGAAAAATGTGAAAAAATTGAAAAAAGGTGTTCGTAGTAATGCTTTTCTGTTGTATCCAAGACTTCTAAGCTACTACCTACGAAAACAAGTGTCACAAATAGATTTTGAACAAGGTGTAGCTTTTCAAATAAATAGTCTTACAAGTAAAACTTTTACTAAACTTATGGATAAAGAGTCAAAAGTTTCAACAACTGAAACAAAGGGGGATGAGCCTGTTTTAGATGCGTCCGCATCAGTTGCTCAAACTTCTGTTGTTGAGCGAACTGCTCCTGGTGATCATGACACCACAACCGATGTTGTGAAACACACACCAAGAAAACGCAAAAAAGAAAGTTGTCACATCCAAAAAGCCCATCAAAACCAAACAAAATAAAAAGGTTCCTCTGGAAGATGAGATACCAGAGGTTAATGCAGTGACAACACAAATGTCACTTGAAACCACTGCTGCTACTTCTTTACAGTTGTTGGAAAGATCTCAACCCATCCAAACTCCTCATGTATCCTCACAAAAGGATCATGTTGTAAGTACAGGGACACCACAACATGAAGTAGACCTTTCATATGAAAGTATGTTTAAAAGTCCCTCTCCCAGGGCAATCACTCTTTCTACACCACAACCCTCGACTCAAGTTCCATCAACAATATTACCTCTATTTGAAGCAATTGAATTTCAGAAAGAAAACAATTCCTCTAATGCACACATTACTGAGAGTAGATCGCAACAAATGACTGTGTCTGAACCAATTCAATCTCCTATCCTACAAACAATTGAGGAGGTTATCCCCGTTGAGTATTACGAAACTCTTGGTGGTAGTTTAAGTGGAACAGCTACTACAACTGTTGAACCCATTGGAGATCTGTTGGATAGTGGTTACATCATTAAGACTCTCTTGAAGGCAACTACTAATGAGGTTACTACTGTAATCTCTGCTTAAGTGGGAAGTCCCCAGAATGAAGAAAAAGGGGCATCTGTTTCTGATGATATGGAGACTTCTCCTATTATCAAAACAAATACAACCACTACAAGTGGGAATTCAGATGATCCTATTAAAGTAGGTGATGAATTAACTTATAAGGATTTGAGGGTTAGAGTGCCTACCATTGAAACAGATGCTGCTGAAATGAAAGAACTGATTAAGCAGATGATAGAGCTTTTTAAAAGTCAACCTACCAGACAGGAAATTGCCAATGAGCTTTGGAATTCTATGCAACCCATCCTTCAAGCTCAGAGGAATTTGGCTGAAAGTAACCGCAATTTCAGTTTGGAATTTATCAGAAATTTGGTTGATGCCAGGTTTAAAGACACACAAGCAGACATTATGAACATTAAGGAACATCTGTTGGAACTTACTGGCTCAACCTCTACATCAATGTTTGAGAAAGATGATGATGATGATAATGATGCCAAAAAGGGGGAGAAAGATTCACTGAGAAAGTTGCCACCAGATTTAAAAGCTAATCCTACAGAAATTGTATCCCCTGCTCAACCTAAATCCCAACCTTCTCCAAAAAAACCACCACAAAAGAAGGAGAAAATACCTTCCACACCATCATCACCCATTTTGTTAATAGATGCTGGGAACACAAAAGTATCAGCAGATGTTTACCAAACAGCTGCTGAGACACCAGTTGTTTCAGCAGAAGTTTCTCAAACATCTGCCATGATCATTTTCACTACACCAACCACAATGCAACCATCTCCTACGTCACAAATATTTCCCATACATTCATCTTCACTACCAAAACATTCTCCTTCACCAGAAATCATCTCCACACGTAAGAGAAAAACTCATATTGATAGAGTCACAAAAATAAACAATGATCCTCGGGTAAAGCCAACTCAACCTAATTGGAAGAAAGTCAAAACAGTGGATTCAGATGAGGTATTGAAGTTTAAAAGAATGAGGTATTGGAAGAAAGTCCAGTTAGATCCATTGCTAGATGGTCTAAACTGAAGATAGTTGAGACCTACAAAAAGCTGGAAGAAGTTAGAGCTGAACATTCAAATGTTCTTCAAAACTCAGTCTATCCTACAACTGTTGCTCTGTCTCTAAAAATCGGTACTCCGAAAAACCTTCTCTCATCATCTGATTTGTCTGAATCAATTGCAAATTTAGTTAGCAGACCACAATCACCAAACTCATCTTCAATAATTCTTTGCCCAAGAAAACCAACTGATCCAAAAATAGTAAAGTGGAAGTCATGCTCAAAAACCCAAGTATTGACTTTGATCAGATCAGGTGGTAGTGTTGAAGAGATTAAAATGGATAGTGCATATAATCTGAATGCATACGATCTCCAAGATTTATTGGACCTTCAACTTGAGAGGGATGATGAAGAAGACATGTTCTCCCTGGACTTTGAACTACAATTCAAAGGACAAATCAGGGAGATGTTGATGAGAAATAAAAATCAGTAATAAAGAAGGGTTTTCGTATCATCGGTTGTATAGGGATATTGTTGGATCAGCAGCTGTTACATTGTTTGCAGTAACATATTTAATCATATCACAACATGTAGCGAATGACATGTTGCTGCGTAACAAATTCTTGAGTGAGGTTTGATGTGTGTTGTTTAGGCAGGTGATCGTATGTTCTTAGTTAATGTTTGTTAAAGTTAAGTTGTATTCGAATTTTTTTAAGTTTGTTAGACATCTTTCATATGCACTTATGTTTATAACAATTTATATCTAAGAAACGACCCGTGTTTGCACACGGGTCTTACCGCTAGTCTACTATAATAAAATAAACCAATTTTTGGACACGTGTCATTCATTGAGTGTATCCTTAAATCTATATTTATCTTATATTAACTAAATAAATAATAAATTAATATTAAATTTTATCATACTTTAATAAAATATTATCCTCAAATCTAAATTGTTAATTTGATATATTTTTAAAGCAAATACCTCTCTTTCCTACTTATCTTATATTAAATATATAAATAATAAATTAATATTAAGTGTTATCCAAATTTATTAAAAATATAACTTTTTTATTATTTGGTATACAAAATTATATTTATTCAACTCGTGTAAAACGCGGGGTTTTTAAAAATAATTTTTTATTATTTACTATTCAAAGTTACATTTATCTAACCGGTGTAATATACGAAGTTTTTAAAGATATAACTTTTTATCATTTACTATGTAAAATTAGATTTATTCAACACGTGTAATACACCAGGTTTTTTAAGCATATAATATTTTTATTATTTGTAGATTTTCAACCCGACTATACACGGGTTTTTTTAAAGTTACGACGTTTTTAGAATTTAATATACAAAATTACATTTATTTAATTTGTGTAATACATATGGTTAATAAAGATATAACTCTTTTTTCGATTTATTCAACACGTGTAATATCGAGGGTTTTTAAGAATGTTTTGTTTTTATTATTTGGTAGATTTATTCAACCCGATTATACACGAGTTTTTTAAAGATACGACGTTTTTAATATTTAGCATATAAAATTACATTTATTTAGTCTGTGTAATACACATGGTTTTTAAAGAGATATTTTTTTTATTATTTGATATATAAAATTACATTTATTTAACCCGTACAATATACGGAGTTTATAAAGATATAATTTTTTATTATTTAATATATAAAATTATATTTACTCAACCCGTGTAATACACGGTGTTCTAACCTAGTAATAATATAAACTTAATGTTATTACTTAAAAACCAGTATCCTCTTTAATACGAAATATTAATTAATAAATTAATTACTAACCTTTTCCCATTTAATCGACGTTACAAAATTAAACTCTTCTACTAACGTTATAAACCTTAAATAAATAATTATCCACTTCAAACATTTATTTAAAATCGTACAAACAACCCATCCAAATCATATATACCACAACCAAATCCATTAATTTAATTGGGTCAATTTTCATTTTCTATTTGCGTGAAAGCATTTACTCCCACAATATCCATAAGTAGCTGCCCTGTGAGTCGCACAAACCATCATCAAATCAACAACATTATTCACCATCAACATTGTAACCATGAAAACCCCTCAGCTACCTCCACCGTTGCAACTAGAAAACCAGTCCCCACCACCACTACGTCCGATGTGGCAAATCATAACCGTCGCCGCAATCGCCGCCGGCGTACAGTTCGGCTGGGCCCTACAGCTCTCCCTCTTAACCCCATACGTCCAGCTGTTAGGAATCCCACACAAATGGTCCTCATACATCTGGCTCTGCGGCCCAATCTCCGGCATGATCGTACAACCCATCGTCGGCTACTACAGCGACCGCTGCACCTCCCGGTTCGGCCGTCGCCGCCCCTTCATCGCCGGCGGCGCCATCTTAGTCGCCGTAGCCGTCTTCCTAATCGGTTTCGCCGCCGACATTGGCGTTTCCACCGGTGATAAACCCGGCACCGCCCCAAAACCCCGTGCAATATCCGTATTCGTGATCGGGTTTTGGATTTTAGACGTTGCAAACAACATGCTACAAGGCCCGTGCCGGGCCTTGCTAGCGGACTTATCCGGTTCGGACTCGAGACGAATCCGAACCGGAAACTCGCTTTTCGCGTTTTTTATGGGCTTGGGTAACGTTCTTGGCTACGCAGCCGGATCGAAAACAAACTTGTACAAAATCTTTCCGTTTACTAAAACACATGCGTGTGACATTTACTGCGCTAATTTGAAAACATGTTTTATCATATCCATAGCGTTGTTATTAATCATAACCGTGGTCGCCCTAACAACCGTTTCGGAAACGGTGATAGATAAGGTTTCCGAAACGGAAAACGGGAAAGAGGAGCAGCTGGTTTTTTTTAAGGAAATGGCTGGGGCGTTGAAGATGTTGTCAAAGCCGATGTGGATATTGTTATTGGTAACGTGTCTGAACTGGGTTGCATGGTTTCCGTTTTTGTTGTTTGATACTGATTGGATGGGACGTGATGTGTACGGTGGTGGGGACAAGGATCTTAAGCTGTACAACCAGGGTGTGAGTGCTGGTGCGATGGGACTGTTGTTGAATTCGGTGGTGTCTGGGGTGACGTCACTGGGGATGGACCAGCTGACAAGGGTTTGTGGTGGCGTGAAGCGGTTGTGGGGTGGGGTGAACTTGTTGCTTGCGGTTTGTTTGGGGATGACGGTTTTGATTTCGAGGATGGCGGAGGAATCACGGCAGGCTGACGGTGTGACGTCTGGTCGGTTACCTTCGGCCGGTGTGAAGGCCGGTGCATTTACTCTATTTGCTCTTCTTGGTATCCCGCTTTCGGTGAGTTTCTTTTTTAGGTTTTTAGTGGTTTAATATGGTGAATTTAATTGGGTATTAAATACGTGTTATTAACACGATGAAAATGTTTTACAGTTGGAATATTGTTTTTTTGAAATTATAAAATATGTTTGTTTTTCTGTTACAAAGGATTTAATGACATTTAAAGAATATGTATTTTTGTTAAACGTTTCAGATTAATCCGAAATCATTTACTTGTTTTAAAAGTCTTTAAATTTATAACGTATACTAACTGTGAATAATTATGTTTTATGTGTAAATTAATTTATGATATATTTTTTTTTTCACATCAGGTAACTTTCAGTATTCCATGTGCTCTGGCTTCAATTTTTTCTATCGATTCGGGAGTAGGACAAGGTAAAACTCACTAAATTTGTTTGATAATTCAAACCTTTTACAATTATAAGTTTGGTGAAACTTACACTTTGTTATGTTTTTATTATTTATATAGGTTTATCATTAGCTGTTCTTAACCTTGCAATTGTTATACCACAGGTATGATTACACATTATCTATATTTATGTTCATAGATACAACTTGGGTGAGCTCGAGCTTAACTCGTTTATAACTTTTTACTTATTCAGTTATTATATGATGTGCGTTTGTAGTTATAGTTATACATACCAATATTTATATGTTTATTTTACAACATAAAATATATTATTTAATTGTTTTAATCATATTTTTTTATATAAAGTGTAATTTTTATGCAAATATATATTAAATTGTTGCATAAAAATAATTAAATAGTATGCTCGCTTAGGATCATGTTCACTTATCAAATGAGCACAATATAAGCTCGATCTCATTTAAGCGTGACACGATTCGAGGTTTGAGTTAGCCGTTCATAAGTAGCTCATGACCGGCTCAGCTCATTTGCTCCTAGTCACAAAACTGTAAAATCGAATGATCAATAAAGCATTACCCACCATCTTTTATTCAACCAAATTTTCTGTTAACTCAGGTGCTCCCTCAAACTATCTCACTCTCATACTATTTGAAACTGAAGGAAACATAAAACATATATCTAAGTATGAGTTTTATGTTTGGCATTGCAGATTTTTGTATCATTCCTAAGTGGACCGTGGGATTCATTATTTTCGTTTGGAGACCTGCCGGCATTTGTCGTAGGAGCAATCGCAGCAGCAATAAGTGGAATATTGGCCTTTACTCTGCTTCCATCACCACCTCAAGATGTGCTAGCAAAGGTTTCTGGGGCACCAATGCACTAAAGAGAGAGTGTCGTTTTTCAAGCTTATTTTGTGTCTAAATCTTGCTTTTGTTGTTATAACTTAGTTTAAAACAAAACGATGGTCTGCGACGGTTATGTTTTGCTTAACCGGTTGGCATGTACTATTATATCATGTCAATTGGTATTTAGGTCAAAGTCACTTAAATAGACTATTAATAGGTTATTTTATGTGTGTTTATTGCTATGTAACTATGGTACGAGCAAGAGCTCGTTTCATATGTTGGGTCTTATATAATGTGTGTTTAAATTATCCTATTATTGATACAAAGATTTTAGGGGTTGCAAAGATTATGTGTTATGTTTATAATTTTATAAGTTGTATGAGATGAGAAGACAAGGTTAGTATGCTATGTCTATTTTTTTTTAGTTGCCCTCATCTACTTCAAGATATGTTCAAGATATGAAAATTCGTCTTACAAAAGGAATTTCAATGTGTCATGGTACCAAAATAATCTCTTATTTGATACTATGCTTTGTGGAGAATGAACTCAACGTCTTGATTAAATAAGCTATTTGTCAAATTTTGAATTAACTAAATTGTTTTTTAGTTTATTGAATTACATCAATTTTTCAAAAATTAAGCGCTAAGGCCAAGTGTTATACTCCCGGAGTGCTGAGGGGGAGAGGTGAGGGAGCGGAGAACACTACGTCGTCTTCCCTAGTCCCGTAAGAAACGAAATGTTCCAAATGTTCCTGGAAATTATTGCTCCCAGTGGACCATTTGTATCTATATGCATCAGGATCCCGATTCATGGGGCCATGCTGTAACACCCGTTCTTATAATCCATGGTTTAACGTATATTTTACGAAAACAATCATGTAATTAAGATTACATATATATCGGAAATACGGGTTTATTAAAACTTTTACAAATCATAAGTTATTCTACATAACGTGATCGGGTTCGTCGTTAAAAATTTACAACGAGGCAATGTGCGGAAGCATGTGTCTTTATCGTGTTCGGTTCTTCATTGAGCTTGATCGTCTTCCGGCATCCAAAAAGTACCTACATTTCATAAAAACATGAAATGTTTTAGTCATACGGGATTTAATACGTATCTAAACGAGTCCGGGAAACAAAACTGTTCAAAATACATTTTTGATCAGGGTCCACCGTAAATTACGGTGGACACCGTAATTTACGGTAGCCCTGATTTGAAAACACTCCACCGTAAGGCAGGAGCTATCCGCCGTAACATTCTCAGTCCCCACCGTAACTTACGGTACCACCGTAAGTTACGGTGGACTCTGCATCAGCTTCTTCCATTTCGCCGTTTTCGACACGGAAACTTCCGTATCTTTAAATCCGTTTGTCCGTTTGACTTACCGTTTCTTCCTACGTGATTGTAGTTTGATTCCCCATCCTATGGAGTTAAAATCCAACATCTGGATTAACAAAAATTTCAGACTTTAACTCTTCGGCTTATTACTCTTTTTACCGACTTTTGACCCGTTCGTGGTTTCATCATCAAACATGGTTATGGCCCTTGTTTCTTCTATAAAACATATTATTATAATTATTTCCTATTATACAAGGTTCAATTCACGGGTCATTACACATTCTTAACCCGTTTCGCTAAAACTTCCATTTTGACCCATTAAGGGTATTTACTCATTTTTGTCTAGAACTTGTACCTTTTCTTTTGTCGCTACAAAATTCCATATCGAATTAACTACAATTATTCCACCACAACTATTTTGTGGCGGATATATCATAACGAACCCCTTTTTCCCTATCTTACCCAACGGTTTATCATTTTACGCAATTGACCACTTTTGAGCATTTGACCCGCGGATGTGCATTCCTATGACCTTTATTCATGTCTAATGATCCCATAATCTTAATGTAAGTTTCTAAAGAACCCCTATGGGTCGTTTGCCCAATATACCCTTCAAGGTATTTTGGTCAACTTTAGTCCCTCACTATACGACGAAGGACTTTCGCTAAATATTTGACCAAATTGTATGTTTAACTAAAAGCTTAATTGTACATACCTGGCTCGGGTCAAAGTATTGACCCATTTACATAACTTTTGCTTTAAATCTTTTTAGTTAAAGTGATGCAAGCTTATGTTATTTCCTGTGATTACAAAACTCAACAAGTGATTGTCAAATGTTATTGTCAAATGGTGTTAACAACACCATTTGACCCATTTCGTCTAACCGACTATTTGTCCGTATGAGATGGTATTTAATTACCATTTCATCCCCTTAAACCTTTTCAGGTTTTCCTTTGAACTTGTTTCACTCAAACCGTTTTTATTTTTTTTCATTACATGACTAATTTACCATTTTATTCCTTTTACTATAGTCATGATTTCATACCATTTTCCATTATTCCGACTCTCATTGAATCATGTCGAAATATCATGTACCAGCCATTTAGTAGTATTCATATTAATACCTGAAATTAGTAACTTCGCAAATAATGTAAAAGGGGCGTAAGTTATACTTACCTCGCATCCGAACTACGCTTTTCCTTTCCTTCTTGATTCGTTTGACCCGCTCCCTCATCAAGCTTCCACCTAGCTTGTTACGCGTCAAACTATCATCATCGTTTTCAAGGTGGTTAGTTTAATCATAATTTAATACGATTATTCCACCTTACACATTTCACATTAAAAATTAGCATTTATCGTAGTATAGGTCAGTTTGACTTTTTAAAAGTCAAATGCCCATTAGTATACTAATTTGCATATTCGAGTTCATCAACTAGTTCTAGCATTCTTTAATTACCCGGTAGGCGTTATCTTTAGACCACCGTTTTAACCAAAGTTCTAACCACAATTATCACATGTAGAACTCTTTTTAATCATATTTTGCATAATAGCCAAAACATCACAATTAGGTGTTTTAACTACAAAAATTCTAGTTTCGTGCCTTCTTTGAGGCATTTCAACAAACACTTTAAGGGCATAATTTTACATGTGTATTTATCAAGTCTCTAGCTTATCTCTTAGCCAAAATTTCACATAAATCAACCATCTTACAAAGTGGTTAACTTCTATAATTTCTGAAATCACTTCAAAATTGTCAATTTACACTAGATCAACAATCTATTTCCTAGTGTTCATCAAATTTCACATAATTCACTAATCACCTACAATGGTGATCATAGTTTTCACTAAAAATTCACATGATTTCAGCTTGTGTTTGTCTAGGGTTTGTCCCTAAACTCTATAGTAGTTCCTAAATCATCATAACATACACATGCAACTAGAATCTCAGATTATTCCCAATTCATGAGAATTTCAAGTTGAAAGATTTCTCAAAATTTTACATACCTTGTAATCCCCTTGTGATGAGGATCAGGAATCTATGTTTAGAATTCGATTTGAACTTGGATTGAACCTTCAATTTGCAAGATTTCTGAAGTTCTAGGGTTTTGAAGGAGTGGGGGTCGCCCCCTGCTTGCTCTGATCGACCAGACCCCCAAAATGGGGTGTTTGGTTTAGTTTTTATTTGTTTAATAAAAATCAAGTTTCGATTTTAACATTGTTGGCCCCTCTAATTTGGTTAGTTAATTAAGTAGGGCACAACCTACATTATTTCTAACACTATTCCCCACTTATTAACTAGGTTAAACATTCCTAATTGAATTAGTGGGTTTTGGGAATCTATGACTAAGTTTAGTTTAAGTCCGTTAACTCGGGCCTTCTATAAACTTTATTTCCCAAACGCATTTTTTTCTCTTTTTATTAAATATTGGATATAATTATATAATAATCCTAATATTTTCTGGCTTAATTTTTACCACTAACGGTTCCTTAGCCGTCTGTTAGTATTAGCGTGGTTTGATTACCAAACCCGTTTTTGGGGTGTTACAAGTCTACCCCCCTTAAGGAGGTTTCGACCTCGAAACCTTTTCTTACATAATTCATTGAGTTTAAACGCAATGCATTCTACCCGAGAAATTACTTATACTTTTTAATCAATCGTTAGTATTACCCGAAAAGTATGGTAACATCTTTTTGGTTACTAATTGTCTACATATCTCATACGACATAGTGTAACTTCGAAATAACGTAATCTCGTTATTTCCACTAGTTTAGTTAACTTAGCGATATCCGTCGCTTTCATATACTATCGAATTCCTTATGAATCCGTTACTTTGAACCGTTTAAAGGTCTTTAGTGAAATCTTTCACTTTTAGCAACAATTTCTTTTGTTTTCAAATTCATTTATTCGGTTCAGTTATACCGAATCCACCGCTTACAAGCAACCAAATTACTTAAATGACCTTAACCGGTCTCGCTTACTAGACTTATTAGTCCAGTTACTTTTTACCGCTTGCTTGGTTATAATGTGATTCTACTTCACATTACATTTCTTGACCGTGATTGCGTTACATCATGTTTAATTTATATCAAAATCTCATTTTCAAAAATATCACTTTTCGAATATATCGTCTTGCGCCTATCCGTGTCAAGACTTGTATCTTTCATGCTTACTATTTAAATTCCTATAAGAATTTATGTTTGTAAAACATTATTTCTTACTAAAACCGAAGTTTTAGTTTTAGGATCTTCTCTTTAACTTTTGTCAATTATCCATACCAGGATATTGACAGTCCATAATTTATTCTTATTTGGTTATATCGCATTACCGGGCTCATTATTCTCTTGCATTTAACACTACCTTTATCTGGCTAGTGCTCACTTGTGCCATTCGGCGTTATATTGTATTCAACATGTTTGACCTATTAATGTGAAATCCATCACTTATAAACAATCAACTTTATTCTTTAGTCAACCCATTCGACTTCGAATAGTTGAACATATTTACTCACAATTTCTATATACGAGATTTTATGGTCATAACTCGTAATCCAAGTTACTTTGATTTTTCAACCCGCGTTCAAGTCTCTTGGTTTACGCATGTGTTTAATTCTTACCCATCCACCGGGTGTTTTACCGAAGTTGTTATTATTGCAACCCTCCCGGTATGCATTAAGACCTCGCTTCGTTTTTTTTTATATTCCGACTTTGTCTTTAAGTTTGACGTTTTACAAAAACGACTCGTTTAGGGACATATTCGCATTTTCCGGGTTCGAGTGTAAGTACACTCCCTCCTAATGCTTGTCTAAATCATTTTTCATGTTTGCGTTTTCTGGGTTCGAGTGTAAGTACACTCCCTCCCAATACTCGTCTAAATCACTTTTCATGCTTGCATTTTCTGGGTTCGAGTGTAAGTACACTCCCTCCCAATACTTGCCTAAAACATTTTACATGCTTGTGTTTTCTGGGTTCGAGTGTAAGTACACTCCCTCCCAATACTTGTCTAAATCATCTTACATGCTTGTGTTTTCTGGGTTCGAGTGTAAGTACACTCCCTCCCAATACTTGTCTAAATCATCTTACATGCTTGTGTTTTCTGGGTTCGAGTGTAAGTACACTCCCTCCCAATACTTGTCTAAATCATCTTACATGTTTGTGTTTTCTGGGTTCGAGTGTAAGTACACTCCCTCCCAATACTTGTCTAAATCATTTTACATGCTTGTTTGTCCCTTCATTCGGGCTTATTATCCTGATGTAATACACTTCTGTCACTCGATTGTGCGTTTACATTATCATCAAGCATTTTGCTTATCTGATTCATTTGGGTACTTTTAAGTTAGCCCCCATTCACACCGTCCTTACTACATCGGATGTAAACGTGTCCGCCATAAGAAGTTCATGGTATCATATACCACTACTTACTTGGCCAGAATAAGCGATTAACACATGACACACATGACCCTTTTTATAGTTTTCACATCACGCCCTATGTAAGTAACGCCTCTATTCATTTCTCTTGGAAACAATATCCCGAATACATTTTCTATTCTGGTTTTTCCAAGTTTTTAATCTACATATGCAACTTTCAATTTCTACTTATTTGTTGCATATTACTATTTGTGCGATTATTTAAAATGTGCACCTGGTAATGTTTGCCCCAACAGGCGTTCCTTGCCATTAACCTTGTTCGCGGTCGTTACGCGATTTAGTCTTCGGCGAGCATGCTCCTCTCGTCATACTTCAGACCGTTCCATCATTATATCCACAATTCGTTTGACTCTCGTCGTCTTCAAACGCGAGTGTCCTTCAATTAAAACATTCACAAAGTTAGCAACGTCAACTTCAATAATCGCCCGTATTATAATACAAGGCTTTTTCTACTATATGCGTCAACGCGCGTATTTTCGTCAACTATATCAATCATTTTAATTGGGGTAACGTGTATCACACGATAGCCCTATGTGTTGTTTACAACACTTTAGCATGCTAAACTATTAACATACTTGTACTTACCGGATTTGCGATCAAGCTTCGAACCGAACACTATTCTTTGTCAAGAGCATAAGGTTTAAGTCCAAGCATGGTTCCTCCCCACCATACTCGAATCTCTTAAACCAAGGCTCTGATACCAACTTGTAACACCCGTTCTTATAATCCATGGTTTAACGTATATTTTACGAAAACAATCATGTAATTAAGATTACATATATATCGGAAATACGGGTTTATTAAAACTTTTACAAATCATAAGTTATTCTACATAACGTGATCGGGTTCGTTGTTAAAAATTTACAACGAGGCAATGTGCGGAAGCATGTGTCTTTATCGTGTTCGGTTCTTCATTGAGCTTGATTGTCTTCCGGCATCCAAAAAGTACCTACATTTCATAAAAACATGAAATGTTTTAGTCATACGGGATTTAATACGTATCTAAACGAGTCCGGGAAACAAAACTGTTTAAAATACATTTTTGATCAGGGTCCACCGTAAATTACGGTGGACACCGTAATTTACGGTAGCCCTGATTTGAAAACACTCCACCGTAAGGCAGGAGCTATCCGCCGTAACATTCTCAGTCCCCACCGTAACTTACGGTACCACCGTAAGTTACGGTGGACTCTGCATCAGCTTCTTCCATTTCGCCGTTTTCGACACGGAAACTTCCGTATCTTTAAATCCGTTTGTCCGTTTGACTTACCGTTTCTTCCTACGTGATTGTAGTTTGATTCCCCATCCTATGGAGTTAAAATCCAACATCTGGATTAACAAAAAATTCAGACTTTAACTCTTCGGCTTATTACTCTTTTTACCGACTTTTGACCCGTTCGTGGTTTCATCATCAAACATGGTTATGGCCCTTGTTTCTTCTATAAAACATATTATTATAATTATTTCCTATTATACAAGGTTCAATTCACAGGTCATTACACATTCTTAACCCGTTTCGCTAAAACTTCCATTTTGACCCATTAAGGGTATTTACTCATTTTTGTCTAGAACTTGTACCTTTTTTTTGTCGCTACAAAATTACATATCGAATTAACTACAATTATTCCACCACAACTATTTTGTGGCGGATATATCATAACGAACCCCTTTTTCCCTATCTTACCCAACGGTTTATCATTTTACGCAATTGACCACTTTTGAGCATTTGACCCGCGGATGTGCATTCCTATGACCTTTATTCATGTCTAATGATCCCATAATCTTAATGTAGGTTTCTAAACAACCCCTATGGGTCGTTTGCCCAATATACCCTTCAAGGTATTTTGGTCAACTTTAGTCCCTCACTATACGATGAAGGACTTTCGCTAAATATTTGACCAAATTGTATGTTTAACTAAAAGCTTAATTGTACATACCTGGCTCGGGTCAAAGTATTGACCCATTTACATAACTTTTGCTTTAAATCTTTTTAGTTAAAGTGATGCAAGCTTATGTTATTTCCTGTGATTACAAAACTCAACAAGTGATTATCAAATGTTATTGTCAAATGGTGTTAACAACACCATTTGACCCATTTAGTCTAACCGACTATTTGTCCGTATGAGATGGTATTTAATTACCATTTCATCCCCTTAAACCTTTTCAGGTTTTCCTTTGAACTTGTTTCACTCAAACCGTTTTTATTTATTTTTCATTACATGACTAATTTACCATTTTATTCCTTTTACTATAGTCATGATTTCATACCATTTTCCATCATTCCGACTCTCATTGAATCATGTCGAAATATCATGTACCAACCATTTAGTAGCATTCATATTAATACCTGAAATTAGTAACTTCGCAAATAATGTAAAAGGGGCGTAAGTTATACTTACCTCGCATCCGAACTACACTTTTCCTTTCCTTCTTGATTCGTTTGACCCGCTCCCTCATCAAGCTTCCACCTAGCTTGTTACGCGTCAAACTATCATCATCGTTTTCAAGGTGGTTAGTTTAATCATAATTTAATACGATTATTCCACCTTACACATTTCACATTAAAAATTAGCATTTATCGTAGTATAGGTCAGTTTGACTTTCTAAAAGTCAAATGCCCATTAGTATACTAATTTGCATATTCGAGTTCATCAACTAGTTCTAGCATTCTTTAATTACCCGGTAGGCGTTATCTTTAGACCACCGTTTTAACCAAAGTTCTAACCACAATTATCACATGTAGAACTCTTTTTAATCATATTTTGCATAATAGCCAAAACATCACAATTAGGTGTTTTAACTACAAAAATTCTAGTTTCGTGCCTTCTTTTGAGGCATTTCAACAAACACTTTAAGGGCAGAATTTTACATGTGTATTTATCAAGTCTCTAGCTTATCTCTTAGCCAAAATTTCACATAAATCAACCATCTTACAAAGTGGTTAACTTCTATAATTTCTGAAATCACTTCAAAATTGTCAGTTTACACTAGATCAACAATCTATTTCCTAGTGTTCATCAAATTTCACATAATTCACTAATCACCTACAATGGTGATCATAGTTTTCACTAAAAATTCACACGATTTCAGCTTGTGTTTGTCTAGGGTTTGTCCCTAAACTCTATAGTAGTTCCTAAATCATCATAACATACACATGCAACTAGAATCTCAGATTATTCCCAATTCATGAGAATTTCAAGTTGAAAGATTTCTCAAAATTTTACATACCTTGTAATCCCCTTGTGATGAGGATCAGGAATCTATGTTTAGAATTCGATTTGAACTTGGATTGAACCTTCAATTTGCAAGATTTCTGAAGTTCTAGGGTTTTGAAGGAGTGGGGGTCGCCCCCTGCTTGCTCTGATCGACCAGACCCCCAAAATGGGGTGTTTGGTTTAGTTTTTATTTGTTTAATAAAAATCAAGTTTCGATTTTAACATTATTGGCCCCTCTAATTTGGTTAGTTAATTAAGTAGGGCACAACCTACATTATTTCTAACACTATTCCCCACTTATTAACTAGGTTAAACATTCCTAATTGAATTAGTGGGTTTTGGGAATCTATGACTAAGTTTAGTTTAAGTCCCGTTAACTCGGGCCTTCTATAAACTTTATTTCCCAAACGCATTCTTTTCTCTTTTTATTAAATATTGGATATAATTATATAATAATCCTAATATTTTCTGGCTTAATTTTTACCACTAACGGTTCCTTAGCCGTCTGTTAGTATTAGCGTGGTTTGATTACCAAACCCGTTTTTGGGGTGTTACACATGCTCCCAATCTCTCCCGGCCATTCTTCCTCTCTTTATCTCTCTCTTCTTAAGTGTGACTAATTAGACTTTAATTCTCTGTGGTTTGTGAAAAGTATCAACCTCAGGTACTTATAGTTTTAAGTAACACTCGAAGGTTTTAACGTTTGATTTTGTAACATCCTAAGGCCTTAAGACTAAAGGTTAAAATGTAACCGAGAACTTAATGGTTAGTATCTAACCTTGTTCCTTTAGAGAAATCACACTTCACAGGAAGTAGGAACTAACAGTATAATTAACTCTTATATTATTCGAAAGACTATTTTTCCTTTTCTCTTATTATCTAAGTAAACGATTACTTAACTATATAGTTTTTAAAATGGTAAAAAAAAGTTGTAATAAATTTGAATAAATTATCGTTTTGCACGATTTTAGTTTGAATAATTTATGATTTTACACGATTTTAGTTATGATTTTTTTAAATTTACAACGTGATTTTTTTGTGATGTCAGAATATACTGTCATGCCGTATTTTTTATATTCGTTTCGTTATGTTAAATACGTTTAAAATCAATAACGAGGATTGTTGCACGTTCCTGCTAATATCATTCGATCCACAATCTGCAAAGTCAATTGTCCAAATCCTCTATTCCGTTATGTCTCACATGTAAGAAAATTGAAAAAATTGAAAAGTAAAATTTTCACCACCTAATAAAGTCTGGATATATATGTTATAAAAAATAACATTGCAAGAAAATTATAGCTAATCACATCCACACGCTCACAAGATTAATTTTTTTTTTGTGTTTTTCTATATATAAATTATTAATTAAGTTAAAGCAGGACATGTAGTTGTTACTTGTTGGTGGCACAATGAGCAAGCAAGTTCAATATCACAAAATAACGTTGTCCATAAAAACCTAAACATTTTGTCTTTAAACCTCTTTGTAATTTGCTTTATCCATGTAATTTGCTTTATCCGTTTTCCATAAAAAAATAAAATGTGTTTTCGTATAATAATGTATTTTCTTAGCTTCTTTGTTATTACGTTTCACCATCACATCATTTCCATACTATAAATAACACTTTTGTGTTTTGTGGAGTTGTACCCCTAGCATGGGGAGTTTATAAAAAAAATGATTTTTCACTTTTAATCCAAAGGCTAAAATCTTTTTCATTTTAACTCTTTTGATTTTTATCCTTTAACCGAAAGATTTTATATATTTTACAATTTAACCCTAATACTTTTTTATCTTCAACTTTGGTGCCCCATATTTTTCATCTTTCTGCAAGTTTTTCGTTTTACGTTTCGTTCTATATTTTACAAGCTAACACGCCGCAACGTACGTGTGGTGTTCAACGTTTTTTCGTCTATTTTTTTCCGTTTGACAAACCCGTCGCAACACGTCTATTTTTCTCTGCTTGGCAAGTTTGTCACAACGCGTGTGTCCTAGACCAACTTAGTTATTTTTCTCTATGTTTGTGGTGGCGTGAAGCGGTTGTGGGGTGGGTGAACTTGTTGCTTGCAATTTGTTTGGGGATGACGGTTTTGGTTACGAAGATGGCAGAGGAATCACGGCAGGTTGATGTGTGAAGTCTGGTCGGTTACCTTCGGCCGGTGTGAAGGCCGGTGCATTTACTCTTTTTGTTGTTCTTGGTATCCCGCTTTCGATGAGTTTCTTTTTTAGGTTTTTAGTGGTTTAAGATGGTGAATAAAATTGGGTATTAAATGTCCCTAGCTTTATAGCCTAGTGCCATTTTGGAGGTGGGATAAGACTTTTGGACCAATAGGTCCTGGGTTCGATTTACACAAGGGGTTTTTCCCATATTTATTGGGTTTCCTCATGAATTGGTGTATATGCATTATGCCTACTGGAGATGGATATGATCGGGTGGTTCTGCTGGGATGATACTCTAGTGGTCCGTCAGTGATCCAAATTTGCTGTTAAAAAAATTAGATATTTTTTTTGAACGACCAACAAACTCAATCCCGTGTACTCTCGGGGCACCCACTGGACAAACGGAGTACTCCGAGAGTAACCCGAGTCCACCACCAATTCCGGGGAAAACCCGGTAACCCACCCGCCCGTAGGCACGACGGTGAAATTATCGGTAAAACCCGTTTGGCTCAAAGATCCAACCCAGGTTTCCTTGTGTCTCCAATCATTGCCTACCAATGCCTCGCTTTGCACCAAGTGGGAGTCGAACGTGCATCTCTCAAGAGAAATGCAAGCCCTCCACCACTTGATCATTGGCAAAAAAAAAAAAAAAATTAGGTATTAAATACGTTATTAACACGATGAAAATGTTTTACAGTTGGAATATTGTTTTTTGAAATTATAAAATGTTTTTCTTTTGTTTTTCTGTTTACATAAGATTTAATCGCATTTAAAAAATATGTATTTTCGTTACACGTTTCGGATTAAGTTGAGAATAAAAACGGATGCAATTGATATGTACGAGAATATGAAAATATGAATAACTTTAAATTGAATATGGAAATATGAATAACTTTAAATTCTTTTTAGTGGAAATCATGGTTGGTGATACTTAATAGTAGTAGTACTTACCTTCTAATCCGAAATCATTTTAAATCCTTTAAATTTATAACGTATATTGTGAATAATTATGTTTTATGGGTAAATTAATTTATGATTTTTTTTGTTTACATCAGGTAACTTTCAGTATTTCATGTGCTCTAGCTTCCATTTTTTCTAACGATTGGGGAGTAGGACAAGGTAAAACTCACTAAAGTTGTGTTAAATACGTTTAAAATCAATAACGAGGATTGTTGCACGTCCCTGCTAATATCATTCGATCCACAATCTTGCAAAGTCAATTGTCCAAATCCTCTATTCCGTTATGTCTCACATATAAGAAAATTGAAAAAATGAAAAAGTAAATTATTCACCACCTAATGAAGTCTCGATATATGTCTTATAAAAAATAACATTGCAAGAAAATTATAGCTAACCACATCCACACGCTCACAAGATTAATTTTCTTTTTTTTTGTGTTTTTCTATATATAAATTATTAATTAAGTTAAAGTAGGATATGTAGTTGTTACTTGTTGGTGGCACAATGAGCAAGCAAGTTCAATATCACAAAATAACGGTTGTCCATAAAAAACCTAAACATTTTGTCTTTAAACCACTTTGTAATTTGCTTTATCCATGTAATTTGCTTTATCCATTTTTTCATAAAAAACAAAATATATTGTCGTATAATAATGTATTTTCTTAGCTTCTTTGTTATTATGTACAAGAATATGGAAATATGAATAACTTTAAATTGAATATGGAAATATGAATAACTTTAAATTGTTTTTAATGGAAATCATGGTTGGTGATACTTAGGCTATAGGGTGTGAGGGACATGGTTGGGTCATTAATCGCTACGTAGGACCATTAATGGATTGCTACACCACCCCCTTGTCTCATTCACCATGATTTTCATGGATTAAACCATGGCAACCATGAGCCTACTTTTCATATTTAATATTTTCTTTCCTTTTCACAAAAATAAATTAGAGTAAGATAATAAGGGTTTGAGTCATGACCACACCCTTAGGGTGGTGGTTTTGGATCATGGATTAGAAGTAGGTGACATGGCGCTGATGTGGAGGGTCATGGTGATCATGAGGGTCATGACCACCATGACCCTCCATGTTAGTGCCATGTAACTAATCTTTAATCCATCATCCAAAACCACTACCCTAAGGGTATGGTCATGACCCAAAACCATCATGACCCTCCATCCAAAACCACCATGACCCTCCATGTTAGTGCCATGTCAATCAAGCAAGTATGTAGGCATGTCAAGCAGGTAGGTAGGCATGTCAATCAAGCAAGTAGGTAGGCATGTCAAGCAGGTAGGTAGGCATGTCAAGCAGGTAGGTAGGCATGTCAATCAAGCAAGTAGGTAGGCATGTCAAGCAGGTAGGTAAGCATGTCCCAAAAATTAGTATAAATAGAGGACACTGGGACTTGATTTTGGGCACTGAAACGACGATAAAACTCCAAATACACACGGAGATATCGCCTGTATACTATTAAAACACACACAGATCTCGAATCGCTGCCGCGATCAGGGTAATAACTCGATCGCTATTACAATTCAACGTCCGATCGATTATAACTATCCAACGATTGTTCGAGTGCTGCTCAAATTGAGCTTGTACTTTGATTATTCATCGTGATTTCGACTTGAATACTTGAGTGTTGTTCGAATTCGAACTATGCTCTGTTATTCGTTGTGAATCCGATTGAATTATTAAGTATCGCACTTGTTAATCGATGTGAGGGTTTGATCTCGTGAATTGACGTAACTGCTGAATTAGTTACTAACCCGTTTGTGTGTGTGTATTATTATTTAAATTAGGTTAATCACAGGCAAATCAGTAGGCTTATATCTTGCTCGTTAAATCTGCAATGTGAGTCATTCCCCTTTTATAAACTCTTTTCTCACAGTTTGTGAGTCATTCTCTTTTTCTCAAACTGTTTTACAATACCTCAAAGTATTTTCAAAAGTTATAATTACAGGGACTAAGTCGTGGATATCTTGATTACAGGGACTAGAAGTCTTATCAACTGTTTTACAAAACTCCAAATTATTTTCAAAGTTATAATTACAGTGATTAAGTCTATGTAATCACCAAGTTACAGCCGGTATGTGGGGTTTTGTATACATTACTTATTTCCCGTCACACTTGGACAAACGGGTGGCCAAGGGGTGATCTGACCACAGTCACAGACACCATTGGACAAATGGGCTAGCCAATGGATGGTCGAGTGACAAATACTGTGGGTAGTTGGTTTGATATCAGAAACATTGTAATTCCCCTTAATACTGTAGATTATAACAAATGTGTCGTTTCCAGTAAACTGAATGAACTCACTCAGTATTTCCCGCTGACAAAAACTTTTTAAAACGCGTTTCAGGTAATTACAGTAGATTGGAGTAAGGATTGGATCCGGCACTAAAAGACTTCAAGAAGTGGCTTATTTTATTAATTAAATCAAATTAAGAAATATTGTTTTTATTAAAAGCTACCTTTGTAACAATGGAATTTATTCCATCTATTTAAATAAAATCCAGTGTTTCTAAACTCTGATATTTTTCCTAACTCACGGTCCTGATAAAATTTCCGCTGCAATATTTTTCAAAAATAACTCACCGGTACCATTGGACTGCTCGCGGCTCCCGATTCCGTCCAGGATGGGGTCGGGGGACGTGACAGTTAAGCCCATTCCTGAAATCGCAGACGGTAGCCACATGATATCCCGTTTTGCACAACCCTTGTGTGATGCAGAAATTCCAAAAAGGTTCCAGATACCAACCATGAAGTTGTATGATGGTTCAACAGATCCAGAAGAGCATGTGGCTCAATACTGAGAAAGGATGGAGATCAATCCAATTCCTGAGCGGTTAAAAGAAGCATGTCTATGCAAGGATTTCGGATCCACTCTTACAGGATCAGCTCTTAAATGGCTGCTAAGTCTTCCTCCTTAATCTATTACTTCATTTGCTAATCTAGTTAACCTATTTAATAGTCAATTCTCATGTAGTAGAAAGTTTGAACGATTAACTAGTGATCTATATAGGGTAACACAAGGTCAAAATGAATCACTTAGACATTATATCACTAAGTTTAGTAAAGAATCCTTGGATATTCCTAATTTGGATATTGCTACGGCTGTAGAAGCCTTTAAAATGGGTTTACTTAGGGATTCATTATTCTATGATAATCTTGTCATGACCCCTTGCAGGAATCTTGATGAAGTAAGAACCAGGGCCCTTAGATTCATCCGATTATAGGATGATAAAAGGATCCAGGAAAGACTGGCAGGATCCTCAAAGCAGGAGAAGCAAGGATCCTACTTCAAAAACTACAAGTTCAAGTCCTACAACAAGTTTGATAACCAGAATGTGCATGCAGTAGAACAAGAAGAGGATGATGAGGATTATCCTCCAATTTCTGAGTACTGTTTTTCTGTTGATAACAATGAACTAATTCTTGTAATGCAGAATCTAGGTGAGAAAGCAAGGTGGCCAAGAAAAAGTGATAAACCAGCCTCAACTAAAGACAAGTCCAAGTGGTGTGCATATCATGAGGATTTCGGACATCTCACTGCAGAGTGCATTGCAGTTAGAAAAGAAATTGGTTATTTGTTAAGCAAGGGGAACTTGAAGGAACTTTTGGGAAGAAAAAAATCAAGGATCGATCCCAGAAAGAGCTCCTGCCTCTCCGGCAGATGCACAAGTTATAAACTTCATATCTGGTGGATCAGACATTTGTGGTACTTCCTTTTCAGCAGCCAAGAGACATGCCAAGGAAACCAAGATGGATAATGGGATAGACCCATCCGAACATCCACTGTTACCCAGGATAAAGTTATAACTTTTGATGAGGATGATCGTGTTGATATCCAGGATCCTCATCATGACGGTCTTGTTATTACCTTATTTATATCTAACCATTTTGTTCGCAGGATCCTGATAGATGGAGGAAGCTTAGTAAACATCATTCCGCTTGATGTCCTCAAGAAGATGAACATCCCTGAATCGGATATTGTACCAAGATCCTCAGTCCGTGTGGGATTCAGCGGAGAAACTAAGAATACATTGGGGGACATCAAACTTCCCATCTACATTGAAGGACTTCATTCTTATCAAAAATTCTGTGTTATAGATTGCTTATCCTGTTGTAATGTTATCCTTGGCAGGCCATGGATACATGACATGAAGGCAGTCCCATCTACCTATCATCAATGTGTAAAGCTTCCTAGTCCATGGGGAGTGGTGAAAATTGAGAGTGATCAGCAAGAAGCTAAGAACTGCTACACATCATCAATGAAGCCATCCTCGAGACCAAGGGAGCAATAGCAACTAAAGTATCCTCCAAGAGATGTCTTGGAGGCAAGAGAGCAGGATGTAACAGAAATCCTCATGGATCCTAATGATCCTGAATCCAAGATCTACATAGGATCAGGGATCCTTGGCAATATCGAAAATGATTTGGTATCCTTCCTCAAGAGGATAAAAACTACCTTTGCCTGGAAGCATGAAGACATGACAGGTATATCTAAAGATATAATTACTCATAAACTTGGCATTGACAGGTCGTTCAAGCCAATCCACCAAAAGAGGAGGAAATTTGCACCTGAAAGAAATGTTATTATCTAGGAAGAGGTAGACAAATTACTCCGCGCAGGTATGATTAGAGAGGTTAAGTATCCAAGATGGTTAGCCAATGTGGTTGTTGTTCAAAAGAAAAATGGAAAGTGGAGGGTATGTGTGGATTTTACTAATTTAAAAAAGGCATGTCCCAAGGATCCTTTCCCGTTACCCCACATTGACTCCATGGCGGATGCTACCGCAGGTCATGAGTTGTTGACTTTTATGGATGCTTCATCTGGATTTCAGCAAATTCAGATGGAACTGTCTGATCAAGAGGATACAGCCTTTATGACCCCAACTGGTATCTATTGTTATATTGCTATGCCATTTGGACTAAGAAATGCAGGTGCTACTTATCAAAGGCTAGTCAATATGATGTTTAAGGAACAAATTGGACACACTATGGAAGTCTATATAGATGACATGGTGGTTAAGTCCAAGAAAACTGAGGATCATCTTGGAGACTTGGAGGAAGCATTCGATATCCTTGATAAATTTAATATGAAACTAAATCCTTCCAAGTGTCACTTTGGTGTTAAGGCAGGTAAATTCCTAGGCTATATGGTGACAAAAAGAGGCATTGAGGCAAGTCCAGAGCAAATCAAGGCAATTGTGAACATAAAATCTCATGCCAATGCAAAGGATGTGCAAAGATTGACAGGCAGGATCGCAGCCTTGAACAGGTTCATATCTAAGTCATCAGAAAAGTGCAAGGAATTCTATGACATATTGAGAAAGAACAAGAAATTTGAATGGACTGAAAAGCATGAAAATGCTCACAAAGATCTTAAGGATTACCTATCCTCAGCTCCTGCCTTGATGAAACCAAAAAAAGGGGTTATATTATCCTTATATTTGGCGGTATCCTCTAAAGCAGTAAGTGCAGTCCTTGTTATGGATCACCAAGGTACACAACATCCTGTTTATTATGTAAGTAAGAGTTTGCTTGATGCTGAATCCAGGTATTCACATTTAGAAAAACTTATCCTTGCTTTAATTATGGCATCTACTAAGTTAAGACATTATTTTGAAACTCATGCCATTATTGTTGTTTTGGTAAAAAATCACTTAAAGATAATGCAACCAAACTTTATGTAAACGGGGAATGATGCTTGGTATGATGAACAAAGTGAAGGATCACTCAAATGTAAAATGCACAAGTGACACAAGGATTTATACGAGGAAAAAGCCCTTGATCATTGAATGATCTCCGGCATAAAAAACCTCGGGTGATGGAAACTACCGATCACCAAACTTCAATATAACAAATAATGGTTACAACTTCGGATGGTAACGAGCTAGGTACAAGGATCACTATAGTATGGTATGCTAAAGCGTGTGAGAAATGTGTGTGTTCTTGCGAATGCTCAAGAGTACCATTTATACAAGTGTGTGTGGTTCTATTTTAGGCAAATCACCTAACTACTAGCTCGTTACCCCTTTAGAAATAGAAGTAAATTTAGCCTAAATAATCGCCCTTGAATTGTGCTGAGTTTCCATATTTGTCATAACGTCCATCTTTGATTATGCATGTGCGAGATTAGCGTGATAGATTCCTTGTTTACGTTGCTAAGACCGGATCCAACTCGTAATTCCTGCAAGATAATATTAAGTCCAAAGAGAACAGTCGTTAGTATGAGGATCCTTGGAATGATCCGTGATCCTGATCCTGGAGCTCCTCTGAGGATCATTATCTGCCAAAGAAACAAGGATCACTTGTTAGGATCACATGTTAGGATCACATGTAAGGATCATAGGTCATAAAAATCCAGCCCTAACAATTGCCCCCAAAATATAAGGAGTATTTATGTAATATAAACGAGTTATATTTTGCTGAATCTTATCTCTAACTAACTCAACGGATATATAGCCGTTAAGGTGGAACTATCCGTTATGGTCTGACGTCATGGAGGTGACAGCCCTGCACAATCATGATTATAAATAGAAATAGGGATAGGATCGAATGCATTTAAATTCAAAGCAACTCCCTTTATAACCGTATTCAGAAGATCAACCAGGTATTCTCCTTTTCATCTTCTTCTCTCTTGCTCTGTTTTTCTTCTTCTTCTATTCTTCTGTAAAAGATGTTGCTCCGGAACTCCCCCTGCAAGGATCCTAAGAAGAACAGCCCCTTAAAGGGTCAAGGGATCATCAAAGATTCCCCCACCGAGAGGTGTTGCTTCACCGACCCTCAAATCGATAAAATCCGTTGTTGTTTCCCGGCGGAAACCCTTTTCAAGTCTTTTAGTCCTACCGCTCTGAGTGATTTCATCTCTGAGACTTGGGTAGCTTTCCCGGTCACTCCTTTCTTGATAGGATATTCGTATCCTTTTCCTCAATTCACCCAATCTTTTTTCTGCCTTACCGGCATCTGCTATATCCAGGCTATGCCGATGATCTGGAGGGTGTTATACACCCTTGAAAGGATCATTGAGCAAGAGGGGATTGACCTTGGTATGGCGGAGTTGGGTGAGATGTATGATCTTACAACTTTTGGATCCCACCGATATTTGTTCAAGCGAAAAGCTGGAGAGGATCACCCTGTTTTCAAAGTGACCAAAAACGACACGAACTGGAAGCGACGATTCTTTTTTGTTAGGAGAGATTCCATCCCTAATGGGAAGGATTTGCCCAAGGAGTGGGCTACCCATGGTAGGATAGAGGATCCTGGAAGGATCACCATAGAACTTGTTCCTTAAGATAAGGATCACTAACTTTTTCTCGTTTATTGTGCAGCTATATCTGTTGCTCATCTTAGGTTGACTCCTGCTGCAAAAGAGAGAGTCTTGGCCTTTAGGAAGCTTGATCCGGAGACAAGAACTTTTCAGGTTGCCATCCAGGATTCTCAAGAAGTATCCTCTGCCTCTGTCACAATGTCAAGTAAGTATCCTCATTTGAAAAGTAATTCTATGTAGGATTTTCAAGTTTAATTAGAATACTTATCTTATTTTGGTTGTGTAGATGCTGGGAAATCCTCTAAGTCTGCTTCAAAGTTTGGCATTGATGATCTTACAAATGTCAAATCCTCAAGGAAGAAGACTCCTGCTGCTAGCCCAACTGCTTCAGCCCCTAAAGCACCTATCAGGGGTAAAGGAAAGAAGAGGAAGGCCTCTGAAGCCGAGGATCTCCAAGGTCTGCCCCTGCTCCGCCAACAGTTTCTGGATTACGTCAACGAGGTAAGGATCACTGACCCTGTTTGTGTATCCTTTGGTGTTTGAGGATTACTTGTTTCTGATGTTATGCCTTGTCTTCCTTGCAGAAATTTGCTGAGATAGAGACGTATGTTGGCCACGTCGAGGATCAAGACCGCCAGATTGCTGACCTCCAACAAGTGGGTGTGCTGAAGGATCTTAAGATAGCTGATCTTGAGAAGGAGCTCCGGGCCACTAAGGATGATGCTGCCAGGATGCTGATCAATTTTGATTATGAAAAGCATGAGATCACCCAGGATGCCAAGGTCTCTGCTGCAATAACCATGTATAAGATCCAGCTCCAGATGGCTATGGAGGCTCAGGATCCTGCCTTCGACAAAAGCACATGGGATGTAGAGGGTTGGAAGGCGAGGCTAGCAGAGCTTGAGGATGATGAAGAGGCTGAGGAGATCCCGATGCTTGAGGGTGGAGAGGCTGGCAAGGATCATGCTGGTGAGGCAAGTGGAGCTGGTGGTGACGGTGCAGCGAAGGATTGAGCTGCAGGATTGGGCGATGAAGGAAACTTCTAGACATAGCCGGAGCCCAATTTTTTTTGTTTAGTGGTTTTAAAACAATTATGGTCTGTAATTTGAACAATAGTTTTAGGGTTAAGGATCCAGGATCCTTCAGACGATAGGTAGGATTTCAAATGGTGGAGGGATCCTCTGTTTGGGGGATGAAGCCATTGTGATCCTGCCGCCTTTTAATTTTCTGCATGCTAAGACCGCACAAACAATGGACACCCTTTGCCAACCCATGTGGACGGGCCACGTTTTGCTGGTAGAAACGTGGGTTGGCAATTTTGACAACTTTGAAGGGTTTCAAACCTTTGTTAATAAAATAACTCTTAATCTTTTTGGCTTATCTCGTATTGTTTTCCTTTTAATTTCCAATTGTTTTGATACATATTTGCTTGAGCAAGAAAAGTTAAGCAAATTATGTTTAAGAAATTTAGGATATGATCCTGGATCAAATATCCTATAATCGAAAATTTTCAAAGTAGTTTATTTTAAGGATCATAGGTTCAGTTGTCAAAGTCTATGGGTTATTCAAACAAATAATGAATGAAATTGAAAATAATTAAGGATCATACCTGAGGATCCAAGTTAGGATCCTAACCTTTAATCAGGATAACCATAAATGAAACTTTAATGGATAATAAGGATTAAGGATCCTTAATTGTTTAACTTCGAAAACCTGAAAAATAGAACATAACTTGGGACTAAGCCAATATAAAAGATAAGTTAGTAACTGGGGACATGCCCAAAGGATCACTGGGGACAAGCCCGAAGGATAACTGGGGACAAGCCCGAAGGATAACTGGGGACAAGCCCAAGGATCGTATGTAAACTGGAGTATGGCCCTCACTGGCGACTATCCAAACTTAGTGACATGAAAATGCCAAAACCTTAGCTAACGTGAAAACGTTAGAAACCTTAGGAACGGATGTATGGTACGTCTACCATTATACGTAGGATCCTAGGTATAGCCAGTACGATGAGGTTATCAGCCCCTAAAGCGAGTACTGGTCCCAAAGACGTGAACTATACCAGGATCATCGTGCGCTACAGGCGAAAACTGGGGACAAGCCCAAGGATCTGAGTTGCTTCTGAAGATTGTTGACATTATGCTAAGGATACCTGGACTTATCAGAACTCAAAATCTCGTGAGAGAAGGATGAAGGATACATGATCCTTATCCTTAAATAAGAAGATATGTAAATAAGAGTTCAAGCTTAGGACATTACCAGAGTAAGGATCATTGATGCTTCAGGGATCCTTGAAGGATACTTCCAATGTAAGGATCATTCATGCCAGAAGGATCTTGCTTAAATGAAATATTTTTTCAAGTGGACAGCATTCCAGGCTCTTGGTAACAGATTACCTTCCATGGTAAGCAATCTATATGCCCCCTTTCCTGCTTCGGCTTCGATCAAATAAGGGCCCTCCCATTTTGGTGCCAGTTTCCCATCAGCAGGATTGGTGGTATTTTGGAATGCTTTTCTCAATACCATATCCCCAACTTGGAATTTCCTTATCCTGACATTTTTGTTGTAAGCACCAGCCATTCTTTGTTGGTAGCTAGCCATCCTTATCCTAGCCAGATCCCTGATTTCTTCAATAGTATCCAAGTCTTGAGCCAGGTTTGCATCATTTTCCTCAGGATCACGGGTACTTGTTCTAGCAGTTGGAACTACCATCTCTGTTGGGATCACTGATTCTGCCCCAAACACCAAAGAGAAGGGTGTTTGACCAGTAGCATTCTTGGGAGTTGTCCTATCAGCCCAAAGCACATAAGGCAATTCCTCTGCCCATTTCCCCTTCTTGGATCCAAGTTTCTTCTTCAGATTGTTGATGATGATCTTGTTGGATGATTCTGCTTGACCATTGGCTTGTGGGTGGACTGGTGTTGATGTTATCATCTTAATCCCCCAACTGTCACAAAAGTTAGTAGTCCTGCTCCCAATAAATTGGGAACCATTATCACATACAATTTCAGAAGGAATGCCAAATCTAGTTATAATGTTTCTCTTAATAAAGGATATAACTTCCTTTTCTCTGACTTGGGCAAAAGCTTCAGCCTCTATCCACTTGGAGAAGTAGTCAGTCATAGCAAGCATGAATACTTTTCCACCAGGTGCCTTAGGGAGCTTGCCAACTATATCCATCCCCCCATCTCATGAATGGCCAAGAGGATGGTATAGGATGTAGAAATTCAGCGGGCTGATGAAGGATATTGCTGTGTCTTTGACAAGGATCACACTTCTTAGCATACTCCACAGCATCCCTTTTCATAGTTGGCCAGTAATATCCTGTCCTTAAGATCCTTGAGAACAATGCCCTGCCCCCAGTGTGGTTTCCACAATCTCCTTCATGGAAGTCTTTTAACACTTCTTGAACTTCAGGATCCTCGATACATCTTAAATATGGTCCTGCAAGAGATCGCTTATATAGCACATTATTTAAGATTGTGAATTGAGATACCTTAATCCTGAAAGCCCTAGGATTTTCTCCCATAGGAATCTCCCCGTGTTGTAAGTATATCATGATTGGTGAGATCCACGATCCTGAATAAGATTGAGTATCCTCACTAGGGATCATTGCAGTATCCTCTTCTATTTCCATGGCCACCTGATTTTCAATAGCAGGAGCCAGGATATGGATGATGGGGATACTTATATCCTCTGGGATCTTCAAAGATGATCCTAGATTGGCCAATGCATCAGCTTCTGTATTTTCCTCCCTTGGTACCTGTGTCAAACTGAAGGAAACAAAGGAGAGTGCCAATTCTTTGACTATCTCTAAATATTTGGTTAGTTTTTCACCTTTAACAGCATAGGATCCATTAAAGTGATTAGTGATTAACAATGAATCCACGTATACCTCAAGATACCTGATCCCCATATGCTTAGCAATTTGTAAGCCAGCGATTAAGGCTTCATATTCAGCCTCATTATTAGTGGCTTGGAACTCACAAGCTATGGAATGGGGTATTATGTCCCCCTGTGGCGATTTAAGTAGTATACCAAGCCCCGTGCCTTTAACATTTGAGGATCCGTCAGTATGTAGTATCCAAGGATCCTTGGTTTCATCCAGCTGCTGGACTTCCAATTCGGCTTCCTTTTGTAAATCACTACTGAAATCAGCCACACAGTCTGCTAATGCTTGGGATTTGATGGCTGTTCTAGGCTCATATCTTATATCATGGGCACTAAGCTTTACTGCCCACTTAGCCATTCTGCCGGACATCTCTGGTTTCCTGAGGACATTCTTAATTGGAAAACTAGTTCTAACAACAATAACATGGGTTTCAAAATAATGTCTGTTAGGGCTGGATTTTTATGACCTATGATCCTTACATGTGATCCTAACAAGTGATCCTTACTTCTTTGGCAGATAGTGATCCTCAGAGGAGCTCCAGGATCAGGATCACGGATTATCCTAAGGATCCTCACACTAACGATTGTTCTCTTTGGATTAAATGTTGTTTTGCAGGAATTACTAGTTGGACTTGGTCTTAACAACGTAAACAAGGAATCTATCACGCTAATTTTGCACATGCATAATCAAAGATGGACGTTATGAAGAATATGGAAACTCAGCACAATTCAAGGGCGATTATTTAGGCTAAATTTACTTCTATTTCTAAAGGGGTAACGAGCTAATAGTTAGGTTATTTACCTAAAATACGACCACACACACTTGTATAAGTAGCACTCTTCAACATTCGGAAGAGACAACACATTTCTCACACGCTTTGACACACGATACTATAGTGATCCTTGTACTTAGCTTGTTACCATCCGAAGTTGTAAAAGTATTGTTTGTTATATTGAAGCTTGGTGATCGGTAGTTGCCATCACCCGAGGTTTTTTATGCCGGAGATCATTCATTGATCAAGGGCTTTTTCCTCGTATAAATCCTTGTGTCACTCGCGTATTTTACATCAAAGTGATCCTTTACTTTGTTCAACATACCAAGCATCATTCCCCGTTTACATAAGAGTTTGGTTGCATTATCGTTGTGTGATTTTTGACCAAAACAGTTTGGCGCCCACCGTGGGGCAATTGGTGCTTCATTCATAAGAAAGTTTTTCTGTTGGTGATCATTCCGGAAGTGTTGCATGGCTTCATCGTTGAAGAATACTTCCACAGCTATGTCTGCAGTCAATTCATCTAATGGCATTCCACCTTTGCCTCCACCACCAGCTGGATCTCAGAAAAATGCTGAAAAGAGACCAACTCCTATCTTCTCTAAACCTTCATCTTCTGCTCTAACTTCTTCTGCTCCCAGTACTAGTGATATATTTACTTTGATTTTGCAGATGAGGGATCGTATGCAGCAGCAGGATGAAAATAATGACAGGATCCTCAGAGAAATCGGAGATCTCAAAAGACAAAAGAAAACGGTAGAGGATCATTCCCCACTGATGCCCAAATCTTTGAATTTTGATACTCCGATGGTTACTTCACAGCCATCAGAGGCCCCAGGCGTTCAACATATGGGTGGATTAAGAGGGGTGCATTTCGGACCAGCAGTAGTGACTCAGGCATCAGGATCATATTTCCGACCGGCACGATCCTATACTCAGCATATGGGATCCTTCATGAACTCAGGATCCTCCTTCGTTCCAGGATTATCTCAGGTTCAAGGATCCTCCTTAGTTCCAGGATTATCCCAGGTTCAAGGATCCTCCTTTGTTCCAGGATTATCCCAGGTTCAAGGATCCTCCTTAGTTCCAGGATTATCCCAGGTTCAAGGATCCTCCTTCGTTCCAGGATTATCCCAGGTTCAAGGATCCTCCTTAGTTCCAGGATTATCCCAGGTTCAAGGATCCTCCTTAGTTCCAGGATTATCCCAGGTTCAAGGATCCTCCTTAGTTCCAGGATCATCCCATATTCAGGGATCCCTTCAGATACCAGGATCCTTGAAGAATTTGCAAACAGGAAGTCCAGATGTCCATCAAGGAGATTTTATTCCGATGCAGACCATTGCTTCCACTGATCCATCCATCATCCCAGAATCCCAGCAATATGGATTCACATCCAATGTCCCTAACTTGAACCCGATGGGAGGTAACACTTTAAATAATTCTCTTACCACTAACCATGGATTCGTGCAGGATACAGGTATCAACCATGCTATGGCCAGAGAACTGCAGAAACTGAAGGATATGATCTCAAGTGTTCCAGGGGTAGTTAAACCTATCCCGGAGATCGCAGATGGAAGCCATAAGGTATCTCGTTTCGCACCGCCAATTTGTGATGCTGAGATACCCAAAAGGTTCCATATCCCTACTATGAAGCTGTATAATGGTACTACGGATCCTGAGGAACACATAGCACAATACAGGGAGAGGATGGAGATCAATCCAATTCCAGAAAAGTTAAAGGAAGCACGCCTATGCAAGGGATTTGGATCCACTCTTACTGGATCAGCTCTTAAATGGCTGCTAAGTCTTCCCCCTTACTCTATTACTTCATTCGCTAATTTAGTTAACTTATTCAATAATCAATTTTCTTGTAGTAGAAAATTTGAACGATTGACTAGCGATTTACATAGGATAACTCAGGGTCATAATGAATCATTAAGGGATTATATAACCAAGTTTAGCAAAGAATCCTTGGATATTCCTAACTTGGACGTGGCCACAACTGTTGAGGCCTTCAAGATGGGATTACTTATGTTAGGGCTGGATTTTTATAATACATGATCCTTACATGTGATCCTAACCAGTGATCCTTATTTCTTTGGCAGATAGTGATCCTCAGCAGAGTTTCAGGATCAGGATCACGGACCATCATAGGATCCTCGTGCTAACAGTTGCTTTCATTGAATTCAATGTTGTTTTGCAGGACATCTAGCAGGATCCGCTCTTAGCATCACAATCAAAGGACGCGTCTTTACAACTATAGCATGTGCTTAATCGGAGATGGACGTTGTAAAGGATATGGAAACTTGGCATGATTTAAGGGCAATAATTTAGGCTAGATTTACTTTTATTTCCAAAGGGGTAATGAGGTGATTATTAGTCTTTTTACCTAAAATAGGTCACCTACACTTGTATATATAACACTTTTCCCCATTCGGAAGAACACACAACGCAATTTTCACACGCTTAGACACACATTACGATAGTGATCCTTGTACTCAGCTCATTATCATCCGAAGTTGTAACTATTTTTCTTATATTGAAGTTTGGTGATCGGTAGTTGCCATCACCCGAGGTTTTTTATGCCGGAGATCATACATTGATCAAGGGCTTTTTCCTCGTATAAATCATTGTGTCTTTGCATATTTCATACTAAAGTGATCCTTTACTTTTTCAACAAACCAAGCATCATACCCCGATTACATAAAGTTTGGTTGCATTATCCCTGTGTGATTTTTGAACAAAACAGTTTGGCGCCCATCGTGGGGCAATTGGTGCTTCATTCATAAGAAAACCTTTTGTTCGAAATCATTTCAAAGAATTACATGGCTTCATCATTGAAGAATACGTCCACGGCGATGTCTGCAGTCACCTCATCCCAGAACACTCTGCCTCCACCACCGGCAGGATCCCAGAAGAATGCTGAGAAGAGACCAACTCCTACTAACTCTAAACCTCCATCTTCTTCTGCTATGAATTATTATACTCCCAGTACTAGTGACGTATTTACTTTGATTTTGCAGATGAAGGATCGTATGCAGCGACAGGATGAAACTAATGAAAGGATCCTCAGGGAAATTGGAGATCTCAAAAGACAAAAGAAAGCGGCAGAGGATCATTCCCCACTGATGCCCAAATCTCTAAGCTTTGATACTCCAATGATCACTTCTCAGCCATCGGGAGTTCCAGACGTGCAAATTATGGGAGAATCAAGAGGATTGCACCTCGGATCGACAACAATGACTCAGGCATCAGGCTCACACTTTCAGCCGGCAGGATCCTATCCCCAGCATATGGGATCCTTCATGAATTCAGGGGCCTATCCGGGAGCACAGCAGTTTCAAGGATCCTACTTTGTTCTAGGATCATCCCAGGGTCAAGGATCCTCCTTTGTTCCAGGATCGTCCCAGGTTCAAGGATCCTTCTTTGTTCCAGAATCGTCCCAGGTTCAAGGATCCTCCTTCGTTCCAGGATCATCCCAGATACCAGGATCCTTCCAGATGCCAGGATCCCTAAAAAGTTTGCAAACAGGAAGTCTAGATGTCCATCAAGGGGACTTCATTCCAATGCAGACCATTGCTTCCACTGGTCCCTCCGTTATCCCAGAATCCCAGCAATATGGATTCACACCCACTGTTCCTAACTTGAACTCAATGGGAGGTAACACTTTAAATAATTATCTTACCACTAACCATGGATTCATGCAGGATACAGGTGTCAATCATGCTATGGCCAGGGAGTTGCAGAAGCTAAAAGATATGATCTCAAGTGTTCCAGGGGTAGTCAAGCCTATCCCGGAGATTGTAGATGGAAGCCATAAGGTGTCTCGTTTTGCACCACCGATTTGTGATGCAGAGGTACCCAAAAGGTTCCATATCCCCACTATGAAGCTGTATGATGGTACAACGGATCCTGAGGAGCACATAGCACAATACATGGAGAGGATGGAGATAAATCCAATCCCGGAAAAGTTAAAGGAAGCATGCCTATGTAAAGGATTTGGATCCACTCTTACTGGATCAGCTCTTAAATGGCTGCTAAGTCTTCCCCCTTACTCTATTACTTCATTTGCTAATTTAGTTAATTTATTCAATAACCAATTCTCATGTAGTAGAAAATTTGAAAGATTAACTAGTGATTTATATAGGGTAACTCAAAGTCATAATGAATCATTATGGGATTATATAACTAAATTCAGTAAAGAATCCTTGGACATTCCCAACTTGGATATGGCTACGGCTGTTGAAGCCTTCAAAATGGGACTGCTTAAGGATTCATTATTCTATGATGATCTTGTTATGACACCATGCAGGAATCTAGATGAAGTAAGAACTCGGGCACTCAGGTTCATCCGGCTAGAGGATGACAAGAGGATCCAGGAGAGACAAGTAGGATCCTCAAAACAGGAGAAGCAAGGATCCTCCTTCAAGAACAATAAATTCAAATCTTACCATAGAAATGACAACCAGAATGTGCATGTTAGGGCTAGATTTTTACAATACATGATCCTCACGTGTGATCCTAACCAGTGATCCTTGTTTCTTTGGCAGATAGTGATCCTCAGCAAAGTTCCAGGATCAGGATCACGGACCATCATAGGATCCTCATGCTAACAGTTGCTTTCGTTGAATTTAATGTTGTTTTGCAGGACATCTAGCAGGATCCGCTCTTAAGCATCACAATAAAAGGACGCGTCTTTACAACTATAGCATGTTCTTAATCGGAGATGGACGTTGTGAAGGATATGGAAACTTGGCATGATTTAAGGGCGATAATTTAGGCTAGATTTACTTTTATTTCTAAAGGGGTAATGAGCTGATTATTAGTCTTTTTACCTAAAATAGGTCACCTACACTTGTATATATAACACTCTTCCCCATTCGCAAGAACACAATTCTCACATGCTTAGACACACATTACGATAGTGATCCTTGTACTCAGCTCATTATCATCCGAAGTTGTAACCATATTTTGATATATTGAAGTTTTGTGATCGGTAGTTGCCATCACCCGAGGTTTTTTATGCCGGAGATCATACATTGATCAAGGGCTTTTTCCTCGTATAAATCATTGTGTCTTTGCATATTTCACACTGAAGTGATCCTTTACTTTTTCTATAAACCAAGCATCATACCCCATTTACATAAAGTTTGGTTGCATTATCCTTGTGTGATTTTTGACCAAAACAGTTTGGCGCCCACCGTGGGGCAATTGGTGCTTCATTCATAAGAAAACCTTTTGTTCGAAATCATTTCAAAGAATTACATGGCTTCATCATTGAAAAACACGTCCACGGCGATGTCTGCAGTCACCTCGTCTCAGAACACTCTGCCTCCTCCACCGGCAGGATCCCAGAAGAATGCTGAGAAGAGACCAACTCCTACTAACTCTAAACCTCCATCTTCTTCTGCTATGAATTATTATACTGCCAGTACTAGTGACGTATTTACTTTGATTTTGCAGATGAAGGATCGTATGCAGCGACAGGATGAAACTAATGAAAGGATCCTCAGGGAAATTGGAGATCTCAAAAGACAAAAGAAAGCGGCAGAGGATCATTCCCCACTGATGCCCAAATCTCTAAGCTTTGATACTCCAATGATCACTTCTCAGCCATCGGGAGTTCCAGACGTGCAAATTATGGGAGAATCAAGAGGATTGCACCTCGGATCGACAGCAATGACTCAGGCATCAGGCTCACACTTTCAGCCGGCAGGATCCTATCCCCAGCATATGGGATCCTTCATGAATTCAGGGGCCTATCCGGGAGCACAGCAGTTTCAAGGATCCTACTTTGTTCCAGGATCATCCCAGGGTCAAGGATCCTCCTTTGTTCCAGGATCATCCCAGATACCAGGATCCTTCCAGATGCCAGGATCCCTAAAAAGTTTGCAAACAGGAAGTCTAGATGTCCATCAAGGGGACTTCATTCCAATGCAGACCATTGCTTCCACTGGTCCCTCCGTTATCCCAGAATCCCAGCAATATGGATTCACTAACTTGAACTCAATGGGAGGTAACACTTTAAATAATTATCTTACCACTAACCACGGATTCATGCAGGATACAGGTATCAATCATGCTATGGCCAGGGAGTTGCAGAAGCTAAAAGATATGATCTCAAGTGTTCCAGGGGTAGTCAAGCCTATCCCAGAGATTGCAGATGGAAGCCATAAGGTATCTCGCTTTGCACCACCAATTTGTGATGCAGAGGTACCCAAAAGGTTCCATATCCCTACTATGAAGCTGTATGATGGTACAACGGATCCTGAGGAGCACATAGCACAATACAGGGAAAGGATGGAGATCAATGCAATCCCGGAAAAGCTAAAGGAAGCATGCCTATGTAAAGGATTTGGATCCACTCTTACTGGATCAGCTCTTAAATGGCTGCTAAGTCTTCCCCCTTACTCTATTACTTCATTTGCTAATTTAGTTAATTTATTCAATAACCAATTCTCTTGTAGTAGAAAATTTGAAAGATTAACTAGTGATTTATATAGGGTAACTCAAAGTCATAATGAGTCATTAAGGGATTATATAACTAAATTCAGTAAAGAATCCTTGGACATTCCCAACTTGGATATGGCTACGGCTGTTGAAGCCTTCAAAATGGGACTGCTTAAGGATTCATTATTCTATGATGATCTTGTTATGACACCATGCAGGAATCTAGATGAAGTAAGAACTCGGGCACTCAAGTTCATCCGGCTAGAGGATGACAAGAGGATCCAGGAGAGACAAGTAGGATCCTCAAAACAAGAGAAACAAGGATCCTCCTTCAAGAACAATAAATTCAAATCCTACCATAGAAGTGACAACCAGAATGTGCATGCTGTTGACCAAGAAGAGGATGATGAAGATTATCCTCCAATCTCAGAATATTGTTTTTCCGTTGATAATCATGAACTAATCCTTGCAATGCAGAATCTAGGAGAAAAAGCTAGGTGGCCCAGGAAGAATGATAAACCATCCGGGACTAAAGACAAGTCAAAATGGTGTGCATACCATGAGGATTTCGGGCATCTAACTGAAGAATGCATAGCTTTAAGAAAAGAAATTGGATATCTGTTAAGCAAAGGGCATCTAAAAGAATTGTTGGGAAGAAAAAAGCAAAGGACTCAGGATCCTGAGAGGATCCCTGAAAAGGCTCCAGCCCCTCCGGCGAATGCACAAGTGATCAACTTTATTTCCGGAGGATCAGACATCTGTGGTACATCCTTCTCGGCGGCCAAAAGGCATGCAAAGGAAGCAAAAATGGATAATGGAGAGAGACGTATTCGAACCTCAAGTGTCTCGGAAGGAAAGACGATAACGTTTGATGAGAATGATCGCATTAACATCCAGGATCCTCATCATGATAGTTTAGTTATTACTCTCTTTATCTCTAACCATGTTGTCCGCAGGATCCTTGTTGACGGAGGAAGCTCAGTGAACATTATCCAGCTTGATGTTCTGAAGAAAATGGGTATCCCAGAATCAGACATCACACCAAGATCCTCCGTGCTTGTAGGATTCAGTGGAGAAATGAAGAAAACTCTGGGGGACATCAAACTCCCAATCTACGTGGAAGGATTACATAATTATCAAAAATTTTGTGTTATTGACTGTTTATCTTGTTGCAATGTTATCCTTGGCAGGCCCTGGATACATGATATGAAAGCAGTCCCATCCACCTATCATCAATGTGTGAAACTCCCTAGCCCATGGGGGATAATCAAGATCGACAGTGATCAGCAGGAGGCTAAGGATTGTTATACATCATCCATGAAGCCAACCTCGAAGCCAAGGGAGCAATAGCAATTACAGTATCCTCCGAGGAATGTCTTGGAGGCAAAGGAACAAGATGTGGACGAAATCCTCTTGGATCCTAGTGATCCTGAATCAAAAATCTATATCGGATCAGGGATCCTTGGCAAGATGAAAGAAGACATGATATCCTTCCTCAAAAGAAGAAAGTCTACCTTTGCATGGAAGCACGAAGATATGACAGGTATATCTAAGGATATCATAACTCATAAACTTGGCATTGACAGGTCTATCAAACCAATCCATCAAAAAAGGAGGAAGTTTGCACCAGAAAGGAATGCCATTACCCAAGAAGAAGTAGAGAGACTACTTCGAGCAGCGGGGCATGAACTGTTGACCTTTATGGATGCATCATCTGGATTCCAACAAATTCAGATGGAACCATCTGACCAAGAGGATACAGCCTTTATGACCCCAACAGGTTTGTATTGTTATATTGCCATGCCTTTTGGATTAAGAAATGCAGGTGCAACATATCAAAGGCTGGTGAATATGATGTTCAAAGATCAAATTGGACAAACTATGGAAGTATACATAGATGATATGGTAGTCAAATCAAAGAAAGCTGAGGATCACCTAAGGGATTTGGAAGAAGCATTTGATATCCTTGATAATTATAACATGAAGCTTAATCCTTCAAAATGCCACTTTGGCGTTAAGGCAGGTAAATTCCTAGGATATATGGTAACTCAGAGGGGCATTGAAGCAAGTCCGGAGCAAATTAAAGCACTAGTGAACATCAAGTCCCCTGCCAATGCTAAGGATGTGCAAAGGCTAACAGGCAGGATAGCAGCTCTGAACAGGTTCATATCAAAATCCTCAGAAAAATGTAAAGAATTTTACGATATCCTAAGGAAGAACAAGAAGTTTGAATGGACTGAGAAACATGAGAATGCTTTACAAGCCCTTAAAGAATATATGTCCTCAGCACCAGCATTATCAAAACCCGAGAAAGGAGATGTGTTATCCTTATACCTGGCGGTATCCTCAACCGCTGTAAGTGCTGTCCTTGTTAAGGATCATGAAGGTACACAATATCCTATCTACTATGTAAGTAAGAGTTTACTTGATGCCGAATCCAGGTACTCACACCTCGAAAAACTTATTCTTGCATTAATCATGGCATCAACTAAGTTAAGGCATTATTTTGAAACCCATACTATTGTTGTTAGAACTAATTTTCCAATTAAGAATGTCCTCAGGAAACCAGAGATGTCAGGAAGAATGGCTAAGTGGGCAGTAAAGCTTAGTGCACATGATATAAGATATGAGCCAAGAACAGCCATCAAATCCCAAGCACTAGCTGACTTTGTGGCTGATTTCAGTAGTGATCTACAAAAGGAAGCAGAATTGGAAGTCCAGCAGCTGGATGAGACCAAGGATCCTTGGATACTACACACTGACGGATCCTCAAATGTCAAGGGCACAGGGCTCGGGATACTACTAAAATCGCCACAGGGGGACATAATACCCCACTCTATAGCTTGTGAGTTCCAAGCAACTAACTGTTAGGGCTGGATTTTTACAATACATGATCCTCACGTGTGATCCTAACCAGTGATCCTTGTTTCTTTGGCAAATAGTGATCCTCAGCAAAGTTCCAGGATCAGGATCACGGACCATCATAGGATCCTCATGCTAACAGTTGCTTTCGTGGAATTTAATGTTGTTTTGCAGGACATCTAGCAGGATCCGCTCTTAAGCATCACAATAAAAGGACGCGTCTTTACAACTATAGCATGTTCTTAATCGGAGATGGACGTTGTGAAGGATATGGAAACTTGGCATGATTTAAGGGCGATAATTTAGGCTAGATTTACTTTTATTTCTAAAGGGGTAATGAGCTGATTATTAGTCTTTTTACCTAAAATAGGTCACCTACACTTGTATATATAACACTCTTCCCCATTCGCAAGAACACAATTCTCACATGCTTAGACACACATTACGATAGTGATCCTTGTACTCAGCTCATTATCATCCGAAGTTGTAACCATATTTTGATATATTGAAGTTTGGTGATCGGTAGTTGCCATCACCCGAGGTTTTTTATGCCGGAGATCATACATTGATCAAGGGCTTTTTCCTCGTATAAATCATTGTGTCTTTGCATATTTCACACTGAAGTGATCCTTTACTTTTTCTATAAACCAAGCATCATACCCCATTTACATAAAGTTTGGTTGCATTATCCTTGTGTGATTTTTGACCAAAACAGTTTGGCGCCCACCGTGGGGCAATTGGTGCTTCATTCATAAGAAAACCTTTTGTTCGAAATCATTTCAAAGAATTACATGGCTTCATCATTGAAAAACACGTCCACGGCGATGTCTGCAGTCACCTCGTCTCAGAACACTCTGCCTCCTCCACCGGCAGGATCCCAGAAGAATGCTGAGAAGAGACCAACTCCTACTAACTCTAAACCTCCATCTTCTTCTGCTATGAATTCTTATACTCCCAGTACTAGTGACGTATTTACTTTGATTTTGCAGATGAAGGATCGTATGCAGCGGCAGGATGAAACTAATGAAAGGATCCTCAGGGAAATTGGAGACCTCAAAAGACAAAAGAAAACGGCAGAGGATCATTCCCCACTGATGCCCAAATCCTTGAGCTTTGATACTCCAATGATCACTTCTCAGCCATCGGGAATCCCAGATGTGCAAATTATGGGAGAATCAAGAGGATTGCACCTCGGATCGGCAGCAATGACTCAGGCATCAGGCTCACACTTTCAGCCGGCAGGATCCTATCCCCAGCATATGGGATCCTTCATGAATTCAGGAGCCTATCCGGGAGCACAGCAGTTTCAAGGATCCTACTTTGTTCCAGGATCATCCCAGGGTCAAGGATCCTCCTTTGTTCCAGGATCATCCCAGATACCAGGATCCTTCCAGATGCCAGGATCCCTAAAAAGTTTGCAAACAGGAAGTCTAGATGTCCATCAAGGGGACTTCATTCCAATGCAGACCATTGCTTCCACTGGTCCCTCCGTTATCCCAGAATCCCAGCAATATGGATTCACTAACTTGAACTCAATGGGAGGTAACACTTTAAATAATTATCTTACCACTAACCACGGATTCATGCAGGATACAGGTATCAATCATGCTATGGCCAGGGAGTTGCAGAAGCTAAAAGATATGATCTCAAGTGTTCCAGGGATAGTCAAGCCTATCCCAGAGATTGCAGATGGAAGCCATAAGGTATCTCGCTTTGCACCACCAATTTGTGATGCAGAGGTACCCAAAAGGTTCCATATCCCTACTATGAAGCTGTATGATGGTACAACGGATCCTGAGGAGCACATAGCACAATACAGGGAAAGGATGGAGATCAATCCAATCCCGGAAAAGCTAAAGGAAGCATGCCTATGTAAAGGATTTGGATCCACTCTTACTGGATCAGCTCTTAAATGGCTGCTAAGTCTTCCCCCTTACTCTATTACTTCATTTGCTAATTTAGTTAATTTATTCAATAACCAATTCTCTTGTAGTAGAAAATTTGAAAGATTAACTAGTGATTTATATAGGGTAACTCAAAGTCATAATGAATCATTATGGGATTATATAACTAAATTCAGTAAAGAATCCTTGGACATTCCCAACTTGGATATGGCTACGGCTGTTGAAGCCTTCAAAATGGGACTGCTTAAGGATTCATTATTCTATGATGATCTTGTTATGACACCATGTAGGAATCTAGATGAAGTAAGAACTCGGGCACTCAGGTTCATCCGGCTAGAGGATGACAAGAGGATCCAGGAGAGACAAGTAGGATCCTCAAAACAAGAGAAACAAGGATCCTCCTTCAAGAACAATAAATTCAAATCCTACCATAGAAGTGACAACCAGAATGTGCATGCTGTTGACCAAGAAGAGGATGATGAAGATTATCCTCCAATCTCAGAATATTGTTTTTCAGTTGATAATCATGAACTAATCCTTGCAATGCAGAATCTAGGAGAAAAAGCTAGGTGGCCATGGAAATAGAAGAGGATACTGCAGTGATCCCTAGTGAAGAAGCTCAATCTTATTCAGAATCATGGATCTCACCAATTATGAGATACTTGCAATACGGGGAGATTCCGAGGGGAGAAAATCCTAGAGCTTTCAGGATTAAGGTATCTCAATTCACAATCTTAAATAATGTGCTATATAAACGATCTCTTGCAGGACCATATTTAAGATGTATCGAGGATCCTGAAATCGAAGAAGTGTTGAGAGACTTCCATGAAGGAGATTGTGGAAACCACACTGGGGGCAGAGCATTACTCTCAAGGATCCTTAGAATAGGATACTACTGGCCAACCATGAAAAGAGATGCTGTAGAATATGCTAGGAAATGTGATCCTTGTCAAAGACACAGCAATATCCTTCATCAACCAGCTGAATTGCTACATCCTATACCATCCTCTTGGCCATTCATGAGATGGGGGATGGATATAGTTGGCAAGCTCCCTAAAGCACCTGGTGGAAAAGTATTTATGCTTGCCATGACTGACTACTTCTCTAAGTGGATAGAAGCTGAAGCCTTTGCTCAAGTCAGAGAAAAAGAAGTTATATCCTTTATCAAAAGAAACATTATAACTAGATTTGGCGTTCCCTCTGAAATTGTATGTGATAATGGTTCCCAATTCATTGGAAGCAGAACCACTAACTTTTGTGACAGTTGGGGAATTAAGATGATAACATCAACACCAGTTCACCCACAAGCCAATGGCCAAGCAGAATCATCCAACAAGATCATCATCAACAATCTGAAGAAGAAGCTAGGATCCAAGAAGGGAAAATGGGCAGAGGAGTTACCTTATGTGCTATGGGCTGATAGGACAACTCCCAAGAATGCCACTGGTCAAACACCTTTCTCTTTAGTATTTGGGGCAGAAGCAGTGATCCCAACAGAGATGGTGATCCCAACTGCTAGAACAAGTGCTCGTGATCCTGAAGAGAATGCTACAATCCTGGCTCAGGATTTGGATACTATTGAGGAAATCAGGGATCTGGCTAGGATAAGGATGGCAAGCTACCAACAAAGAATGGCTGGTGCTTACAACAAAAATGTTAGGATAAGGAAGTTCCAAGTCGGAGATATGGTGTTGAGAAAAGCATTCCAAAACACTATCAATCCTGCTGACGGGAAGTTAGCACCAAAGTGGGAAGGTCCTTACTTGATTGAAGCTGAAGCAGGAAAGGAGGCATACAGATCGCTAACCATGGAAGGAAATTTGTTACCAAGAGCCTGGAATGCTGTTCACTTAAAAAAGTACTTTATGTGAACATGATCCTTTAAGCATGTGATCCTTACATTGAAGTATCCTCGAAGGATCCCGGTGATGTCAGTGATCCTTACTCTGGTAATGTCCTTATCTTAAAACTATTACATTTCCTTACTTTTTACCAAAGGATAAGGACCCTGTATCCTTCATCCTCTTCTCACGAACCATTTGAGTTATGATAGTTCAGGTATCTACAGCATATCGTCAAAGATCTTCAAAAGCAACGCAGATCCTTGGGCTTGTCCCCAGTTATCCTTGGGATTATCCCCAGTTTTCGCCAGCAGCGCACGATGATCCTGATATAGTTCACGTCTTTGGGACCAGTACCCACTTCCGGGGCTGACAACCTCATCGTACTGGCTATACCCAGGATCCTACGTATAATGGTAGACGTACCATACATCCGTTCATAAGGTTTCTAACGTTTTCACGTTAGCTAAGGTTTTGGCATTTTCATGTCACTAAGATTGGATAGTCGCCAGTAAGGGCCATACTCCAGTTTACATACGATCCTTGGGCTTGTCCCCAGTTATCCTTTGGGCTTGTCCCCAGTTATCCTTTGGGCTTGTCCCCAGTTATCCTTTGGGCTTGTCCCCAGTGATCCTTTGGGATCGTCCCCAGTGATCCTTTGGGCATGTCCCCAGCTATTAATTTATCTTTTACATTGGCTTAGTCCCAAGTTATGTTCCATTTTTCAGGTTCTCGAAGTTAAACAAATAAGGATCCTTAATCCTTATTATCCATTAAAATTTCACTTATGGTTATCTTGATTAAAGGTTAGGATCCTAACTTGGATCCTCAGGTATGATCCTTGACTATTTTGATTATAACCCTTACACTTTGACAACTGAACCTATGATCCTTGAAATTGATTGCCTCAAAAATTTTCAGTGTCAGGATATTTGATCTAAGATCATATCCTAAATTTATTAAACATGGTTTGCTCAACTCTTGTTACTCAAACAAATATGTTTCTAAAACAAACTGGAAAATAAGAAGATAAATAAAGGATAACAACACGAGATAAGCCAGAAAAATTAAAGTTATATTATTAACAAAAGGATCTTAAACCCTTTCAAAAAGTTGTCAAAATTGCCAACCCACATTTCTACCAGCAAAACGTGGCCCGTCCACATGGGTTGGCAAAGGGTGTCCATTGTCTATGCGGTCTTAGCAGGTGCAGGAAATTAAAGGCGGCAGGATCACAAAGGCTTCATCCCCCAAACAGAGGATCCCTCCACCATTTGCGATCCTACCTATTGTTTAAAGGATCCAGGATCCTTAACCCTAAAAGCTATTGTTTAAGTTACAAACCATGAAATTGTTTCAAACATCACAACCACAAACCACTACCAAACCTAAAAAAAATTGGGCTCCGGCCTAGTCTCGAAATATCCATCATCGCCCAATCCAGCAGCTTAAACCTTCGCTGCTCCATCACTACCAGCTTCTCCACCCTGATCCATGCCAGCATCACCACCTTCAAGCATAGGGATATCCTCAGCTTCATCATCGTCCTCCAATTCCGCCAGCCTTGCCTTCCAGCCTTCCACATCCCATGTGCCTTTGTCAAAGGAAGGATCCTGAGCCTCCGCAGCCATCTGCAGCTGGATCTTGTACATGGTTATCGCAGCAGAGACCTTAGCATCCTGGGTGATGTCACGCTTCTCGTAGTCAAAGCTGATCAGTGCTTTGACAGCTTTATCCTTGGTAGCCCGGAGCTCCTTCTCAAGATCAGCTATCTTGAGATCCTTCAGCACACCCATCTGTTGAAGGTCGGCAATTTGGCGGTCTTGATCTTCAACGTGATTAACATAAGTCTCTATTTCGGTAAATTTCCGTAAGAAAAACAGGATATGACGTCAGACACAGGTGATCCTCAAAACCATCAGGATAACCAACAGGGGCAGTGATCCTAACCTCGTTGAAATAATCAAGAAACTGCTGGCGGATCAGGGGAAATCCTTGAAGATCCTCAGAAGCCTTTCTCTTCTTTCCCTTACCCCTAATAGGAGCTTTAGGGGCTGAAGCAGAGGGACTAGCAGCAGGGGTCTTCTTCCTTGAAGGCTTGACGTTGGCGAGTTCATCAATACCAAACTTGGAGGCAGACTTGACAGATTTCCCAGCGGCTACATAATCAAAACAAGATAAGTGCTTTAACTAATTTAAAAATCCTACATAGAACTACTTTTTAATGAAGATACTTACTTGACATTGCGGCAGATGCGGAAGATACTTCCTGGGAATCCTGAATGGCAATTTGAAAACTTCTGATTTCAGGATCAAGCTTCTTGAAAGCTAGAACCCTCTCTCTTGCAGCAGGGGTTAACTTGAGATGAGCAATGGAGATAGCTGCACAATAAACAAAAGACAAAAAAGACATTAGTGATCCTTATCATAAGAGACAAGTCTGATGGTGATCCTTCCAGGATCCTCTATCCTACCATGAGTAGCCCACTCCTTGGGCAGATCCTCCCCGTTAGGGATGGTATCTCTCCTAACAAAGAAGAATCGTCGCTTCCAGTTGGTATCATTTTTTGTGACCTTAAAAACAGGGTGATCCTCTCCAGCTTTCCGTTTCAGCAAATATCGATAGGAACCAAACGTGGTAAGATCATAAAGATCAGCCAGCTCTGCCATCCCTAAGTCAATCCCCTCCTGCTCGATGATCCTCTCGAAGGTATACAACACCCTCCAGATCATCGGCATGGCTTGGATATAAGACATGCCGGTCAAGGAAAAGAAGGATTGGGTAAAGGCTGGAAAAGGATACGAATATCCTATGGTGAACGGAGTTGCAGGAAAAGCCACCCAGGTCTCGGAAACAAAATCGCTTAAAACGGTGGAGGTGAATGACTTGAAGATAGCATCCGCCGGAAAACAATGACGGATCCTATCAACATGAGCGTCGGTGAAGCAGCATCTCTCCGTAGGAGAGTCTTTTATGATCCCTTGGCTTTTTAGGGGACTGCTCTTCTTGTGATCCTTGTAAGGAGAATTTCGGAGCAACATACTTACAGCAGAATGAAAACAGAGGAGCAGAAAAACAGAGCAAGAGAAGGAAGAAAGAAAAGAAGAGAATACCTGATCGATCTTCGGTAGAGATTATAAAGGGAGTATATCTTGAATTTAAATGCAGATTGATCCTTACCCTATCTCCTATTTATAATCATGATTTGCAGGGATGTCACCTCAGTGACGTAAGGATTGCAACGGCTAGTTCGGGATTAACGACTAGTTATCCGAGTTGTTCGTTGCAGATAAGATCAAAGCAAAATATAACTCATTTATTTACAATAAACTCCTTATATTTTGGGGGCAATTGTCAGGGCTGGATTTTTACAATACATGATCCTCACGTGTGATCCTAACCAGTGATCCTTGTTTCTTTGGCAGATAGTGATCCTCAGCAAAGTTCCAGGATCAGGATCACGGACCATCATAGGATCCTCATGCTAACAGTTTCTTTCGTTGAATTTAATGTTGCTTTGCAGGACATCTAGCAGGATCCGCTCTTAAGCATCACAATCAAAGGACGCGTCTTTACAACTATAGCATGTGCTTAATCGGAGATGGACGTTGTGAAGGATATGGAAACTTGGCATGATTTAAGGGCGATAATTTAGGCTAGATTTACTTTTATTTCTAAAGGGGTAATGAGCTGATTATTAGTCTTTTTACCTAAAATAGGTCACCTACACTTGTATATATAACACTCTTCCCCATTCGGAAGAACACACAACACAATTCTCACATGCTTAGACACACATTACGATAGTGATCCTTGTACTCAGCTCATTATCATCCGAAGTTGTAACCATATTTTGATATATTGAAGTTTGGTGATCGGTAGTTGCCATCACCCGAGGTTTTTTATGCCGGAGATCATACATTGATCAAGGGCTTTTTCCTCGTATAAATCATTGTGTCTTTGCATATTTCACACTGAAGTGATCCTTTACTTTTTCTATAAACCAAGCATCATACCCCATTTACATAAAGTTTGGTTGCATTATCCTTGTGTGATTTTTGACCAAAACACTAACAATGAGGCTGAATATGAAGCCTTAATTGCTGGCTTACAAATTGCTAAGGATATGGGGGTGAAGTATCTTAAAGTATATGTAGACTCATTATTGATCACCAATCACTTTAACGGATCCTATGCTGTTAAAGGTGAAAAACTAACCAAATATTTAGAGATAGTCAAGGAATTGGCACTCTCTTTTGTCTCTTTCAGCTTAACACAGGTACCAAGGGAGGATAACACGGAAGCTGATGCATTGGCCAACCTAGGATCATCTTTAAAGATTCCAAAAGATATAAGTATCCCTATCATCCATATCCTGGCTCCTGCCATTGAAAATCAGGTGGCCATGGAAATAGAAGAGGATACTGCAGTGATCCCTAGTGAAGAAGCTCAATCTTATTCAGGATCATGGATCTCACCAATTATGAGATACTTGCAATACGGGGAGATTCCGAGAGAAAATCCTAGAGCTTTCAGGATTAAGGTATCTCAATTCACAATCTTAAATAATGTGCTATATAAACGATCTCTTGCAGGACCATATTTAAGATGTATCGAGGATCCTGAAATCGAAGAAGTGTTGAGAGACTTCCATGAAGGAGATTGTGGAAACCACACTGGGGGCAGAGCATTATTCTCAAGGATCCTTAGAACAGGATACTACTGGCCAACCATGAAAAGATGCTGTAGAATATGCTAGGAAATGTGATCCTTGTCAAAGACACAGCAATATCCTTCATCAACCAGCTGAATTGCTACATCCTATACCATCCTCTTGGCCATTCATGAGATGGGGGATGGATATAGTTGGCAAGCTCCCTAAAGCACCTGGTGGAAAAGTATTTATGCTTGCCATGACTGACTACTTCTCTAAGTGGATAGAAGCTGAAGCCTTTGCTCAAGTCAGAGAAAAAGAAGTTATATCCTTTATCAAAAGAAACATTATAACTAGATTTGGCGTTCCCTCTGAAATTGTATGTGATAATGGTTCCCAATTCATTGGAAGCAGAACCACTAACTTTTGTGACAGTTGGGGAATTAAGATGATAACATCAACACCAGTTCACCCACAAGACAATGGCCAAGCAGAATCATCCAACAAGATCATCATCAACAATCTGAAGAAGAAGCTAGGATCCAAGAAGGGAAAATGGGCAGAGGAGTTACCTTATGTGCTATGGGCTGATAGGACAACTCCCAAGAATGCCACAGGTCAAACACCTTTCTCTTTAGTATTTGGGGCAGAAGCAGTGATCCCAACAGAGATGGTGATCCCAACTGCTAGAACAAGTGCTCGTGATCCTGAAGAGAATGCTACAATCCTGGCTCAGGATTTGGATACTATTGAGGAAATCAGGGATCTGGCTAGGATAAGGATGGCAAGCTACCAACAAAGAATGGCTGGTGCTTACAACAAAAATGTTAGGATAAGGAAGTTCCAAGTCGGAGATATGGTGTTGAGAAAAGCATTCCAAAACACTATCAATCCTGCTGACGGGAAGTTAGCACCAAAGTGGGAAGGTCCTTACTTGATTAAAGCTGAAGCAGGAAAGGGGGCATACAGATTGCTAACCATGGAAGGAAATTTGTTACCAAGAGCCTGGAATGCTGTTCACTTAAAAAAGTACTTTATGTGAACATGATCCTTCAAGCATGTGATCCTTACATTGAAGTATCCTCGAAGGATCTCGGTGATGTCAGTGATCCTTACTCTGGTAATGTCCTTATCTTAAAACTATTACATTTCCTTACTTTTTAACAAAGGATAAGGACCCTGTATCCTTCATCCTCTTCTCACAAACCATTTGAGTTATGATAGTTCAGGTATCTACAGCATATCGTCAAAGATCTTCAAAAGCAACACAGATCCTTGGGCTTGTCCCCAGTTATCCTTGGGATTATCCCCAGTTTCCGCCAGCAACGCACGATGATCCTGATATAGTTCACGTCTTTGGGACCAGTACCCACTTCCGGGGCTGACAACCTCATCGTACTGGCTATACCCAGGATCCTACGTATAATGGTAGACGTACCATACATCCGTTCATAAGGTTTCTAACGTTTTCACGCTAGCTAAGGTTTTGGCATTTTCATGTCACTAAGATTGGATAGTCGCCAGTAAGGGCCATACTCCAGTTTACATACGATCCTTGGGCTTGTCCCCAGTTATCCTTTGGGCTTGTCCCCAGTTATCCTTTGGGCTTGTCCCCAGTGATCCTTTGGGATCGTCCCCAGTGATCCTTTGGGCATGTCCCCAGCTATTAATTTATCTTTTACATTGGCTTAGTCCCAAGTTATGTTCCATTTTTCAGGTTCTCGAAGTTAAACAAATAAGGATCCTTAATCCTTATTATCCATTAAAATTTCACTTATGGTTATCTTGATTAAAGGTTAGGATCCTAACTTGGATCCTCAGGTATGATCCTTGACTATTTTGATTATAACCCTTACACTTTGACAACTAAACCTATGATCCTTGAAATTGATTGCCTCAAAAATTTTCAGTGTCAGGATATTTGATCTAAGATCATATCCTAAATTTATTAAACATGGTTTGCTCAACTCTTGTTACTCAAACAAATATGTTTCTAAAACAAACTGGAAAATAAGAAGATAAATAAAGGATAACAACACGAGATAAGCCAGAAAAATTAAAGTTATATTATTAACAAAAGGATCTTAAACCCTTTCAAAAAGTTGTCAAAATTGCCAACCCACATTTCTACCAGCAAAACGTGGCCCGTCCATATGGGTTGGCAAAGGGTGTCCATTGTCTATGCGGTCTTAGCAAGTGCAGGAAATTAAAGGCGGCAGGATCACAAAGGCTTCTTCCCCCAAACAGAGGATCCCTACACCATTTGCGATCCTACCTATTGTTTAAAGGATCCAGGATCCTTAACCCTAAAAACTATTGTTCAAATTACAGACCATCATTGTTTCAAAACATCACAACCACAAACAAACCACTACCAAACTTAAAAAAATTGGGCTCCGGCCTAGTCTCGAAATATCCATCATCGCCCAATCCAGCAGCTCACACCTGTGCTGCTCCATCACCACCAGCTTCTCCACCCTGATCCTTGTCAGCATCACCGCCCTCCAGCATTGGGATATCCTCAGCTTCATCATCGTCCTCCAATTCCGCCAGCCTTGCCTTCCAGCCTTCCACATCCCATGTGCCTTTGTCAAAGGAAGGATCCTGAGCCTCCGCAGCCATCTGCAGCTGGATCTTGTACATGGTTATCGCAGTAGAGACCTTAGCATCCTGGGTGATGTCACGCTTCTCGTAGTCAATGCTGATCAGTGCTTTGACAGCTTTATCCTTGGTAGCCCGGAGCTCCTTCTCAAGATCAGCTATCTTGAGATCCTTCAGCACACCCATCTGTTGAAGGTCGGCAATTTGGCGGTCTTGATCTTCAACGTGATTAACATAAGTCTCTATTTCGGTAAATTTCTGCAAGAAAAACAGGATATGACGTCAGACACAGGTGATCCTCAAAACCATCAGGATAACCAACAGGGGCAGTGATCCTAACCTCGTTGAAATAATCAAGAAACTGCTGGCGGATCAGGGGAAATCCTTGAAGATCCTCAGAAGCCTTTCTCTTCTTTCCCTTACCCCTAATAGGAGCTTTAGGGGCTGAAGCAGAGGGACTAGCAGCAGGGGTCTTCTTCCTTGAAGGCTTGACATTGGCGAGTTCATCAATACCAAACTTGGAGGCAGACTTGACAGATTTCCCAGCGCCTACATAATCAAAACAAGATAAGTGCTTTAACTAATTTAAAAATCCTACATAGAACTACTTTTTAATGAAGATACTTACTTGACATTGTGGCAGATGCGGAAGATACTTCCTGGGAATCCTGAATGGCAATTTGAAAACTTCTGATTTCAGGATCAAGCTTCTTGAAAGCTAGAACCCTCTCTCTTGCAGCAGGGGTTAACTTGAGATGAGCAATGGAGATAGCTGCACAATAAACAAAAAACAAAGAAAGACATTAGTGATCCTCATCATAAGAGACAAGTCTGACGGTGATCCTTCCAGGATCCTCTATCCTACCATGAGTAGCCCACTCCTTGGGCAGATCCTCCCCGTTAGGGATGGTATCTCTCCTAACAAAGAAGAATCGTCGCTTCCAGTTGGTATCATTTTTTGTAACCTTAAAAACAGGGTGATCCTCTCCAGCTTTCCGTTTCAGCAAATATCGATAGGAACCAAACGTGGTAAGATCATAAAGATCAGCCAGCTCTGCCATCCCTAAGTCAATCCCCTCATGCTCGATGATCCTCTCGAAGGTATACAACACCCTCCAGATCATCGGCATGGCTTGGATATAAGACATGCCGGTCAAGGAAAAGAAGGATTGGGTAAAGGCTGGAAAAGGATACGAATATCCTATGGTGAACGGAGTTGCAGGAAAAGCCACCCAGGTCTCGGAAACAAAATCGCTTAAAACGGTGGAGGTGAATGACTTGAAGATAGCATCCGCCGGAAAACAATGACGGATCCTATCAACATGAGCGTCGGTGAAGCAGCATCTCTCCGTAGGAGAGTCTTTTATGATCCCTTGGCTTTTTAGGGGACTGCTCTTCTTGTGATCCTTGTGAGGAGAATTTCGGAGCAACATACTTACAGCAGAATGAAAACAGAGGAGCAGAAAAACAGAGCAAGAGAAGGAAGAAAGAAAAGAAGAGAATACCTGATCGATCTTCGGTAGAGATTATAAAGGGAGTATATCTTGAATTTAAATGCAGATTGATCCTTACCCTATCTCCTATTTATAATCATGATTTGCAGGGATGTCACCTCAGTGACGTAAGGATTGCAACGGCTAGTTCGGATTAACGGCTTGTTATCCGAGTTGTTCGTTGCAGATAAGATCAAAGCAAAATATAACTCATTTATTTACAAATAACTCCTTATATTTTGGGGGCAATTGTTAGGGCTGGATTTTTACAATACATGATCCTCACGTGTGATCCTAACCAGTGATCCTTGTTTCTTTGGCAGATAGTGATCCTCAGCAGAGTTCCAGGATCAGGATCACGGACCATCATAGGATCCTCATGCTAACAGTTGCTTTCGTTGAATTTAATGTTGTTTTGCAGGACATCTAGCAGGATCCGCTCTTAAGCATCACAATCAAAGGACGCGTCTTTACAACTATAGCATGTGCTTAATCGGAGATGGACGTTGTGAAGGATATGGAAACTTGGCATGATTTAAGGGCGATAATTTAGGCTAGATTTACTTTTATTTCTAAAGGGGTAATGAGCTGATTATTAGTCTTTTTACCTAAAATAGGTCACCTACACTTGTATATATAACACTCTTCCCCATTCGGAAGAACACACAATTCTCACATGCTTAGACACACATTACGATAGTGATCCTTGTACTCAGCTCATTATCATCCGAAGTTGTAACCATATTTTGATATATTGAAGTTTGGTGATCGGTAGTTGCCATCACCCGAGGTTTTTTATGCCGGAGATCATACATTGATCAAGGGCTTTTTCCTCGTATAAATCATTGTGTCTTTGCATATTTCACACTGAAGTGATCCTTTACTTTTTCTATAAACCAAGCATCATACCCCATTTACATAAAGTTTGGTTGCATTATCCTTGTGTGATTTTTGACCAAAACAGTGCATGCTGTTGACCAAGAAGAGGATGATGAAGATTATCCTCCAATCTCAGAATATTGTTTTTCCGTTGACAATCATGAACTAATCCTTGCAATGCAGAATCTAGGAGAAAAAGCTAGGTGGCCCAGGAAGAATGATAAACCATCCGGGACTAAAGACAAGTCGAAATGGTGTGCATACCATGAGGATTTCGGACATCTAACTGAAGAATGCATAGCTTTAAGAAAAGAAATTGGATATCTGTTATGCAAGGGGCATCTAAAAGAATTGTTGGGAAGAAAAAAGCAAAGGACTCAGGATCCTGAAAGGATCCCTTAAAAGGCTCCAGCCCCTCCGGCGAATGCACAAGTGATCAACTTTATTTCCGGAGGATCAGACATCTGTGGTACATCCTTCTCGGCGGCCAAAAGGCATGCAAAGGAAGCAAAAATGGATAATGGAGAGAGACCTATTCGAACATCAAGTGACTCGGAAGGAAAGACGATAACGTTTGATGAGGATGATCGCATTAACATCCAGGATCCTCATCATGATAGTTTAGTTATTACTCTCTTTATCTCTAACCATTTTGTCCGCAGGATCCTTATCGACGGAGGAAGCTCAGTGAACATTATCCAGCTTGATGTTCTGAAGAAAATGGGTATCCTAGAATCAGACATCACACCAAGATCCTCCGTGCTTGTAGGATTCAGTGGAGAAACGAAGAAAACTCTGGGGGACATCAAACTCCCAATCTACGTGGAAGGATTACATAATTATCAAAAATTTTGTGTTATTGACTGTTTATCTTGTTGCAACGTTATCCTTGGCAGGCCCTGGATACATGATATGAAAGCAGTCCCATCCACCTATCATCAATGTGTGAAACTCCCTAGCCCATGGGGGATAATCAAGATCGACAGTGATCAGCAGGAGGCTAAGGATTGTTATACCTCGTCCATGAAGCCAACCTCGAAGCCAAGGGAGCAATAGCAATTACAGTATCCTCCGAGGAATGTCTTGGAGCCAAGGGAACAAGATGTGGACGAAATCCTCTTGGATCCTAGTGATCCTGAATCAAAAATCTATATCGGATCAGGGATCCTTGGCAAGATGAAAGAAGACATGATATCCTTCCTCAAAAGAAGAGAGTCTACCTTTGCATGGAAGCACGAAGATATGACAGGTATATCTAAGGATATCATAACTCATAAACTTGGCATTGACAGGTCTATCAAACCAATCCATCAAAAAAGAAGGAAGTTTGCACCAGAAAGGAATGCCATTATCCAAGAAGAAGTAGAGAGACTACTTCGAGCAGGTATGATCAGAGAAGTAAAATATCCAAAATGGTTAGCCAATGTGGTCGTTGTCCAAAAGAAAAATGGAAAGTGGAGGGTATGTGTCGATTTTACTGATCTGAATAAGGCATGTCCCAAGGATCCTTTCCCATTACCCCACATTGACTCCATGGTGGATGCAACAGCGGGGCATGAACTGTTGACCTTTATGGATGCATCATCTGGATTCCAACAAATTCAGATGGAACCATCTGACCAAGAGGATACAGCCTTTATGACCCCAACCGGTTTGTATTGTTATATTGCCATGCCTTTTGGATTAAGAAATGCAGGTGCAACATATCAAAGGCTGGTGAATATGATGTTCAAGGATCAAATTGGACAAACTATGGAAGTATACATAGATGATATGGTAGTCAAATCAAAGAAAGCTGAGGATCACCTAAGGGATTTGGAAGAAGCATTTGATATCCTTGATAACTATAACATGAAGCTTAATCTCAAATGCCACTTTGGTGTTAAGGCAGGTAAATTCCTAGGATATATGGTAACTCAGAGGGGCATTGAAGCAAGTCCGGAGCAAATTAAAGCACTAGTGAACATCAAGTCCCCTGCCAATGCTAAGGATGTGCAAAGGCTAACAGGCAGGATAGCAGCTCTGAACAGGTTCATATCAAAATCCTCAGAAAAATGTAAAGAATTTTACGATATCCTAAGGAAGAACAAGAAGTTTGAATGGACTGAGAAACATGAGAATGCTTTACAAGCCCTTAAAGAATACATGTCCTCAGCACCAGCATTATCAAAACCCGAAAAAGGAGATGTGTTATCCTTATACCTGGCGGTATCCTCAACCGCTGTAAGTGCTGTCCTTGTTAAGGATCACGAAGGTACACAATATCCTATCTACTATGTAAGTAAGAGTTTACTTGATGCCGAATCCAGGTACTCACACCTCGAAAAACTTATTCTTGCATTAATCATGGCATCAACTAAGTTAAGGCATTATTTTGAAACCCATACTATTGTTGTTAGAACTAATTTTCCAATTAAGAATGTCCTCAGGAAACCAGAGATGTCCGGAAGAATGGCTAAGTGGGCAGTAAAGCTTAGTGCCCATGATATAAGATACGAGCCTAGAACAGCCATCAAATCCCAAGCACTAGCTGACTTTGTGGCTGATTTCAGTAGTGATCTACAAAAGGAAGCAGAATTGGAGGTCCAGCAGCTGGATGAGACCAAGGATCCTTGGATACTACACAATGATGGATCCTCAAATGTCAAGGGCACAGGGCTCGGGATACTACTAAAATCGCCACAGGGGGACATAATACCCTACACCATAGCCTGTGAGTTCCAAGCAACTAACAATGAGGCTGAATATGAAGCCTTAATTGCTGGCTTGCAAATTGCTAAGGATATGGGGGTGAAATATCTTAAAGTATATGTGGACTCATTATTGATCACCAATCACTTTAATGGATCCTATGCTGTTAAAGGAGAAAAACTAACCAAATATTTAGAGATAGTCAAGGAATTGGCACTCTCTTTTGTCTCTTTCAGCTTAACACAGGTACCAAGGGAGGATAACACGGAAGCTGATGCGTTGGCCAACCTAGGATCATCCTTAAAGATTCCAGAAGATATAAGTATCCCTATCATCCATATCCTGGCTCCTGCTATTGAAAAACCAGGTGGCCATGGAAATAGAAGAGGATACTGCAGTGATCCCTAGTGAAGAAGCTCAATCTTATTCAGGATCATGGATCTCACCAATCATGAGATACTTGCAATACGGGGAGATTCCGATGGGAGAAAATCCTAGAGCTTTCAGGATCAAGGTATCTCAATTCACAATTTTGAAAAATGTATTATATAAGCGATCTCTTGCAGGACCATATTTAAGATGTATCGAGGATCCTGAAATTGAAGAAGTGTTGAGAGACTTCCATGAAGGAGATTGTGGAAACCACACTGGGGGCAGAGCATTATTCTCAAGGATCCTTAGAACAGGATACTACTGGCCAACTATGAAAAGGGATGCTGTAGAATATGCTAAAAAGTGTGATCCTTGTCAAAGACACAGCAATATCCTCCATCAGCCAGCTGAATTTTTACACCCAATACCATCCTCTTGGCCATTCATGAGATGGGGGATGGATATAGTCGGCAAGCTTCCTAAAGCACCTGGTGGAAAAGTGTTTATGCTCGCCATGACCAACTACTTCTCTAAGTGGATAGAAGCTGAAGCTTTTGCTCAAGTCAGAGAAAAGGAAGTTATATCCTTTATCAAAAGAAACATTATAACTAGATTTGGCATTCCCTCTGAAATTGTATGTGATAATGGTTCCCAATTCATTGGAAGCAGAACCACTAACTTTTGTGACAGTTGGGGAATTAAGATGATAACATCAACACCAGTTCATCCACAAGCCAATGGTCAAGCAGAATCATCCAACAAGATCATCATCAACAATCTGAAGAAGAAGCTAGGATCCAAGAAGGGGAAATGGGCAGAGGAGTTACCTTATGTGCTATGGGCTGACAGGACAACTCCCAAGAATGCCACTGGTCAAACACCTTTCTCTTTAGTATTTGGGGCAGAAGCAGTGATCCCAACAGAGATGGTGATCCCAACTGCTAGAACAAGTGCTCGTGATCCTGAAGAGAATGCTACAATCCTGGCTCAGGATTTGGATACTATTGAGGAAATCAGGGATCTGGCTAGGATAAGGATGGCAAGCTACCAACAAAGAATGGCTGGTGCTTACAACAAAAATGTTAGGATAAGGAAGTTCCAAGTCGGAGATATGGTGTTGAGAAAAGCATTCCAAAACACTATCAATCCTGCTGACGGGAAGTTAGCACCAAAGTGGGAAGGTCCTTACTTGATTGAAGCTGAAGCAGGAAAGGGGGCATACAGATTGCTAACCATGGAAGGAAATTTGTTACCAAGAGCCTGGAATGCTGTTCACTTAAAAAAGTACTTTATGTGAACATGATCCTTCAAGCATGTGATCCTTACATTGAAGTATCCTTGAAGGATCCCGGTGATGTCAGTGATCCTTACTCTGGTAATGTCCTTATCTTAAAACCATTACATTTCCTTACTTTTTACCAAAGGATAAGGATCCTGTATCCTTCATCCTCTTCTCACGAACCATTTGAGTTATGATAGTTCAGGTATCTACAGCATATCGTCAAAGATCTTCAAAAGCAACGCAGATCCTTGGGTTCAACCCCAGTTATCCTTGGGATTATCCCCAGTTTCCGCCAGCAGCGCTCGATGATCCTGATATAGTTCACGTCTTTGGGACCAGTACCCACTTCCGGGGCTGACAACCTCATCGTACTGGCTATACCCAGGATCCTACGTATAATGGTAGACGTACCATACATCCGTTCCTAAGGTTTCTAACGTTTTCACGTTAGCTAAGGTTTTGACATTTTCATGTCACTAAGTTTGGATAGTCGCCAGTAAGGGCCATACTCCAGTTTACATACGATACTTTGGGCTTGTCCCCAGTTATCCTTTGGGCTTGTCCCCAGTTATCCTTTGGGCTTGTCCCCAGTTATCCTTTGGGCTTGTCCCCAGTTATCCTTTGGGCTTGTCCCCAGTGATCCTTTTGGATCATCCCCAGTTATCCTTTGGGCATGTCCCCAGTTATTAATTTATCTTTTACATTGGCTTAGTCCCAAGTTATGTTCCGTTTTTCAGGTTCTCGAAGTTAAACAAATAAGGATCCTTAATCCTTATTATCCGTTAAAATTTCACTTATGGTTATCTTGATTAAAGGTTAGGATCCTAACTTAGATCCTCAGGTATGATCCTTGACTATTTTGATTATACTAAACAACCCTTACACTTTGACAACTAAACCTATGGTCCTTGAAATTGAGTGCTTCAAAAATTTTCAGTGTCAGGATATTTGATCTAGGATCATATCCTAAATTTATTAAACATGGTTTGCTCAACTCTTGTTACTCTAACAAATATGTTTCTAAAACAAACTGGAAAATAAGAAGACAAATAAAGGATAACAACACGAGATAAGCCAGAAAGATTAAAGTTATATTATTAACAAAGGATCTTAAACCCTTTCAAAAAAGTTGTCAAAATTGCCAACCCACGTTTCTACCAGCAAAACGTGGCCCGTCCACATGGGTTGGCAAAGGGTGTCCATTGTCTATGCGGTCTTAGCAGGTGCAGGAAATTAAAGGCGGCAGGATCACAAAGGCTTCATCCCCCAAACAGAGGATCCCTCCACCATTTGCGATCCTACCTATTGTCTAAAGGATCCAGGATCCTTGACCCTAAAAACTATTGTTTAAGTACAGACCATCATTGTTTCAAAACATCACAACCACAAACAAACCACTACCAAACTTAAAAAAAAAATTGGGCTCCGGCCTAGTCTCGAAATATCCATCATTGCCCAATCCTGCAGCTCAAACCTTCGCTGCTCCATCACCACCGGCTCCACTAGCTTCTCCACCCTGATCCTTGCCAGCATCACCACCCTCCAGCATTGGGATATCCTCAGCATTGTCATCATCCTCCAACTCTGCCAGCCTTGCCTTCCAACCTTCCACGTCCCATGTGCCTTTGTCAAAGGAAGGATCCTGAGCCTCCGCAGCCATCTGCAGCTGGATCTTATACATGGTTATCGCAGCAGAGACCTTAGCATCCTGGGTGATATCATGCTTCTCGTAGTCAAACTTGATCAGTCCTTTGACAGCTTCATCCTTGGTAGCCCGGAGCTCCTTCTCAAGATCAGCTATCTTGAGATCCTTCAGCACACCCATCTGTTGGAGGTCGGCAATTTGGCGATCTTGATCTTCAACGTGGTTAACATAAGTCTCTATTTCAGTAAATTTCTGCAAAAAAAAAAAAGATATGACGTCAGACACAGGTGATCCTCAAAACCGTTAGGATAACCAACAGGGGCAGTGATCCTAACCTCGTTGAAATAATCAAGAAACTGCTGGCGGATCAGGGGAAATCCTTGAAGATCCTCAGAAGCCTTTCTCTTCTTTCCCTTACCCCTGATAGGAGCTTTAGGGGCTGAAGCAGAGGGACTAGCAGCAGGGGTCTTCTTCCTTGAAGGCTTGACATTGGCGAGTTCATCAATACCGAACTTGGAGGCAGACTTGACAGATTTCCCAGCACCTACATAATCAAAACAAGATAAGTACTTTAACTAATTTAAAAATCCTACATAGAACTACTTTTTAATGAAGACACTTACTTGACATTGTGGCAGATGCGGAGGATACTTCCTGTGAATCTTGAATGGCAATTTGGAAACTCCTGATTTCAGGATCAAGCTTCTTGAAAGCTAGAACCCTCTCTCTTGCAGCAGGGGTTAACTTGAGATGAGCAATGGAGATAGATGCACAAAAGACAAAAAAGACATTAGTGATCCTCATCATAAGAGACAAGTCTGATAGTGATCCTTCCAGGATCCTCTATCCTACCATGAGTGGCCCACTCCTTGGGCAGATCCTTCCCGTTAGGGATGGTATCCCTCCTAACAAAGAAGAAACGTCGCTTCCAGTTTGTGTCATTTTTGGTAACCTTAAAAACAGGGTGATCCTCCCCGGCTTTCCGTTTCAGCAAGTATCGACAGGGACCAAACGTGGTAAGATCATATAGCTCAGCCAGCTCCGACATCCCTAAGTCAATCCCTTCCTGCTCGATGATCCTCTCAAGGGTATATAGAACCCTCCAGATCATCGGCATGGCTTGGATATGAGACATGCCGGTCAGGGAAAAGAAGGATTGGGTGAAGGCTTGAAAAGGATATGAATATCCTATGGTAAACGGAGTTGCAGGAAAGGCCACCCAGGTGTCGGAAACAAAATCGCTTAAAGCGGTGGAAGTGAATGACTTGAAGATAGCATCCGCCGGAAAACAGTGACGGATCCTATCAACATGAGCATCAGTGAAGCAGCACCTCTCAGTAGGAGAGTCTTTGACGATCCCCTGGCTTTTTAGGGGACTACTCTTCTTGTGATCCTTGTGAGGTGAATTTCGAAGCAACATACTCACGGCAGAATAAGAGCAAGAGAAGGAAAAACAGAGCAAGAGAAGGAAGAAAGAGAAGAGAAGAGAATACCTGATCGATCTTCGGTAGAGATGATAAAGGGAGTATATCTTGAATTTAAATGCAGATTGATCCTAACCCTATCTCCTATTTATAATCATGATTTGCAGGGATGTCACCTCAATGACGTAAAGGTTGCAACGGCTAGTCCGGTTATAACGGCTAGTTATCCGGGTCGCCCGTTACGGATAAGGATCAAAGCAAAATATAACTCGTTAATTTACAATAAACTCCTTATATTTTGGGGGCAATTGTTAGGGCTGGATTTTTATAATACATGATCCTTACATGTGATCCTAACCAGTGATCCTTATTTCTTTGGCAGATAGTGATCCTCAGCAGAGTTTCAGGATCAGGATCACGGACCATCATAGGATCCTCGTGCTAACAGTTGCTTTCATTGAATTCAATGTTGTTTTGCAGGACATCTAGCAGGATCCGCTCTTAGCATCACAATCAAAGGACGCGTCTTTACAACTATAGCATGTGCTTAATCGGAGATGGACGTTGTAAAGGATATGGAAACTTGGCATGATTTAAGGGCAATAATTTAGGCTAGATTTACTTTTATTTCCAAAGGGGTAATGAGCTGATTATTAGTCTTTTTACCTAAAATAGGTCACCTACACTTGTATATATAACACTCTTCCCCATTCGGAAGAACACACAACGCAATTTTCACACGCTTAGACACACATTACGATAGTGATCCTTGTACTCAGCTCATTATCATCCGAAGTTGTAACTATTTTTCTTATATTGAAGTTTGGTGATCGGTAGTTGCCATCACCCGAGGTTTTTTATGCCGGAGATCATACATTGATCAAGGGCTTTTTCCTCATATAAATCATTGTGTCTTTGCATATTTCATACTAAAGTGATCCTTTACTTTTTCAACAAACCAAGCATCATACCCCGATTACATAAAGTTTGGTTGCATTATCCCTGTGTGATTTTTGACCAAAACAACTTAAGGATTCATTGTTCTATGATGATCTTGTTATGACACCATGCAGGAACCTAGACGAAGTAAGAACTCGGGCACTCAGGTTCATCCGGTTAGAGGATGACAAGAGGATCCAGGAGAGACAAGTAGGATCCTCAAAACAAGAAAAGCAAGGATCCTCTTTCAAAAGCAACAGATTCAAATCCTATAACAGAACTGACAACCAGAACGTGCATGCTGTTGACCAAGAAGAGGATGATGAAGATTATCCTCCAATTTCTGAATACTATTTTTCCGTTGATAACCATGAACTAATCCTTGCAATGCAGAATCTAGGAGAAAAAGCCAGATGGCCTAGAAAAAATGACAAATCAGCCGGAACTAAAGACAAATCGAAGTGGTGTGCATACCACGAGGATTTTGGCCATTTAACCGAAGAATGCATCGCGTTAAGAAAGGAAATTGGATATCTGCTAAGCAAGGGGCATCTAAAAGAGTTGTTGGGAAGAAAAAAGCAAAGGACTCAGGATCCTGAGAGGATCCCTGAGAAAGCTCCAGCTCCTCCGGCAGATGCACAAGTGATTAACTTTATATTTGGAGGATCAGACATCTGTGGTACATCCTTCTCAGCAGCTAAAAGGCATGCAAAGGAAGCTAAAATGGATAACGGAGAAAGACCTATTCGAACATCAAGTGTCTCGGAAGGAAAAATCATAACCTTTGATGAGGATGATAGAATTAACATCCAGGATCCTCATCATGATAGTTTAGTTATTACTCTTTTTATTTCTAACCATTTTGTCCGCAGGATCCTTATTGACGGAGGAAGCTCAGTAAACATTATCCAGCTTGATGTTCTGAAGAAAATGGGTATCCCTGAATCAGATATCACACCAAGATCCTCCGTGCTTGTAGGATTTAGTGGCGAAACTAAGAAAACCCTGGGGGACATTAAACTCCCAATTTATGTGGAAGGATTACATAATTATCAAAAATTTTGTGTTATTGACTGTTTGTCCTGTTGTAATGTTATCCTTGGCAGGCCCTGGATACACGATATGAAGGCAGTCCCGTCCACCTACCATCAGTGTGTGAAGCTTCCTAGCCCATGGGGAATAATCAAGATCGATAGTGATCAACAGGAGGCTAAGGATTGTTACACCTCATCAATGAAACCAGCCTCAAAATCAAGGGAGCAATAGCAATTAAAGTATCCTCCAAGGGGTGTCTTGGAGGCAAGAGAGCAGGATGTGGACGAAATCCTCTTGGATCCTGATGATCCTGAATCCAAGATCTACATCGGATCAGGGATCCTTGATAAAATGAAAGAAGACATAGTATCCTTCCTCAAAAGAAGAAAATCTACCTTTGCATGGAAACATGAGGATATGACAGGTATATCTAAGGATATTATCACTCATAAACTTGGCATTGACAGGTCAGTTAAACCGATCCATCAAAAAAGGAGGAAGTTTGCACCAGAAAGAAATGCCATTATCCAGGAAGAAGTAGAAAGATTACTTCGAGCAGGTATGATTAGAGAGGTAAAGTATCCAAAATGGCTAGCCAATGTGGTTGTTGTTCAAAAGAAAAACGGAAAGTGGAGGGTATGTGTCGATTTCACTGATTTGAATAAGGCATGTCCCAAGGATCCTTTCCCACTACCCCACATTGACTCCATGGTGGATGCAACGGCGGGTCATGAACTGTTAACCTTTATGGATGCATCATCTGGATTCCAACAAATTCAGATGGAACCATCTGACCAAGAGGATACGGCTTTTATGACCCCAACCGGTTTATATTGTTATATTGCTATGCCTTTTGGATTAAGAAATGCAGGTGCAACATATCAAAGGCTGGTGAATATGATGTTCAAAGATCAAATTGGACTAACCATGGAAGTGTACATAGACGATATGGTGGTGAAATCCAAAAAAGCTGAGGATCACCTAAGGGACTTGGAGGAAGCATTCGATATCCTTGATAACTATAATATGAAGCTTAATCCTTCAAAATGTCACTTTGGTGTCAAAGCAGGAAAATTCTTAGGATATATGGTAACCCAGAGGGGCATTGAAGCAAGCCCGGAACAAATCAAAGCATTGGTGAATATCAAATCCCCTGCCAACGCTAAGGATGTGCAAAGGCTAACAGGCAGCATAGCAGCTCTAAACAGATTCATATCCAAATCCTCAGAAAAGTGTAAAGAATTCTATGATATCCTAAGAAAGAACAAGAAATTCGAATGGACTGAAAAGCATGAGAATGCTTTATAAGCCCTAAAAGAATACATGTCCTCAGCCCCAGCATTGATGAAACCAGAAAAAGGAGATGTGTTATCCTTATACCTTGCGGTATCCTCAAAAGCAGTAAGTGCAGTCCTTGTTAAGGATCATGAAGGTACACAATATCCTGTCTATTATGTAAGTAAGAGTTTACTTGATGCTGAATCCAGGTATTCACACCTTGAAAAACTTATTCTTGCACTGATTATGGCATCTACTAAACTAAGACATTATTTGAAACCCACGTTATTGTTGTTAGAACTAATTTCCTAATTAAGAATGTCCTCAAGAAACCAGAGATGTCCGGAAGAATGGCTAAGTGGGCAGTAAAGCTTAGTGCCCATGATATAAGATATGAGCTCAGAACAGCCATCAAATCCCAAGCATTAGCAGACTTTGTGGCTGATTCCAGTAGTGATTTACAAAAGGAAGCCGAATTGGAAGTCCAGCAGCTGGATGAAACTAAGGATCCTTGGATACTACATACTGACGGATCCTCAAATGTCAAAGGCACGGGGCTTGGTATACTACTAAAATCTCCACAGGGGGACATAATGCCCCATTCCATAGCTTGTGAGTTCCAAGCCACTAATAATGAGGCTGAATATGAAGCCTTAATCGCTGGTTTACAAATCGCTAAACATATGAGGACCAGGTATCTTGAGGTATACGTGGATTCATTGTTAATCACCAATCACTTTAATGGATCCTATGCTGTTAAAGGTGAAAAACTAACCAAATATTTAGAGATAGTCAAAGAATTGGCACTCTCCTTTGTTTCTTTCAGTTTAACACAGGTACCAAGGGAGGAAAATACAGAAGCTGATGCATTGGCCAACCTAGGATCATCTTTGAAGATCCCAGAGGATATAAGTATCCCCTTCATCCATATCCTGGCTCCTGCTTTTGAAAATCAGGTGGCCATGGAAATAGAAGAGGATACTGCAATGATCCCTAGTGAGGATACTCAATCTTATTCAGGATCATGGATCTCACCAATCATAAGATACTTACAACACGGGGAAATTCCTATGGGAGAAAATCCTAGGGCTTTCAGGATTAAGGTATCTCAATTCACAATCTTAAATAATATGCTATATAAGCGATCTCTTGCAGGACCATATTTAAGATGTATCGAGGATCCTGAAGTTCAAGAAGTGTTAAAAGACTTCCATGAAGGAGATTGTGGAAACCACACTGGGGGCAGGGCATTGTTCTCAAGGATCTTAAGGACAGGATACTACTGGCCAACTATGAAAAGGGATGCTGTGGAGTATGCTAAGAAGTGTGTTCCTTGTCAAAGACACAGCAATATCCTTCATCAGCCGGCTGAATTTCTACATCCTATACCATCCTCTTGGCCATTCATGAGATGGGGGATGGATATAGTTAGCAAGCTCCCTAAGGCACCTGGTGGAAAAGTATTCATGCTTTCTATGACTGACTACTTCTCCAAGTGGATAGAGGCTGAAGCTTTTGCCCAAGTCAGAGAGAAGGAAGTTATATCCTTTATTAAGAGAAATATTATAACTGGATTTGGCATTCCTTCTGAAATTGTATGTGATAATGGTTCCCAATTTATTGGGAGCAAGACTACTAACTTTTGTGACAGTTGGGGGATTAAGATGATAACATCAACACCAGTCCACCCACAAGCTAATGGTCAAGCAGAATCATCCAACAAGATCATCATCAACAATCTGAAGAAGAAACTCGGATCCAAGAAGGGGAAATGGGCAGAGGAATTTCCTTATGTGCTTTGGGCTGATAGGACAACTCCCAAGAATGCTACTGGTCAAACACCCTTCTCTTTGGTATTTGGGGCAGAATCAGTGATCCCAACAGAAATAGTGGTTCCAACTGCTAGAACAAGTACCCGTGATCCTGAGGAGAATGATGCAAACCTGGCTCAAGACTTGGATACTGTTGAAGAAATCAGGGATCTGGCTATGATAGATGGCTAGCTACCAACAAAGAATGGCTGGTGCTTACAACAAAAATGTCAGGATAAGGAAATTCCAAGTTGGGGATATGGTATTGAGAAAAGCATTCCAAAATACCACCAATCCTGCTGATGGGAAATTGGCACTAAAATGGGAAGGCCCTTATTTGATCGAAGCCGAAGCAGGAAAGGGGGCATATAGATTGCTTACCATGGAAGGTAATCTGTTACCAAGAGCCTGGAATGTTGTCCACTTGAAAAAATATTTCATGTAAGCAGGACCCTTCTGGCATGAGTGATCCTTACATTAGAAGTATCCTTCAAGGATCCCTTAAGCATCAATGATCCTTACTCTGGTAATGTCCTAAGCTTGAACTCTTTTTTACATATCTTCTTATTTAAGGATAAGGATCATGTATCCTTCATCCTTCTCTCACGAGATTTTGAGTTCTGATAAGTCCAGGTATCCTTAGCATAATGTCGACAATCTTCAGAAACAACTCAGATCCTCGGGCTTGTCCCCAGTTATCCAAGGGCTTGTCCCCAGTTTTCGCCTGTAGCGCACGATGATCCTGGTATAGTTCACGTCTTTGGGACCAGTACTCGCTTTAGGGGCTGATAACCTCATCGTACTGGCTATACCTAGGATCCTACGTATAATGGTAGACGTACCATACATCCGTTCCTAAGGTTTCTAACGTCTTCACGTTAGCTAAGGTTTTGGCATTTTCATGTCACTAAGTTTGGATAGTCGCCAGTGAGGGCCATACTCCAGTTTACATACGATCCTTGGGCTTGTCCCCAGTTATCCTTCGGGCTTGTCCCCAGTGATCCTTTGGGCTTGTCCCCAGTTATCCTTTGGGCTTGTCCCCAGTTACTAACTTATCTTTTATATTGGCTTAGTCCCAAGTTATATTCCATTTTTCAGGTTTTCGAAGTTAAATAATTAAGGATCCTTAATCCTTATTATCCATTAAAGTTTTACTTATGGTTATCCTGATTAAAGGTTAGGATCCTAACTTGGATCCTCAGGTATGATCCTTAACTATTTTTATTCATTATTCATTTGAATAACCCTTAGACCTTGACAACTGGACCCATGATCCTTAAAATGAATTACCTTTTGGAAGTTTTCAACTATAGGATACTTGATCCTGGATCGTATCCTAAACTTCTTAAACACAATTTGGTTAAGCTTTTTCTCACAAATATATATCAAAACAATTGGAAATTAAAAGGATAACAACACAAGATAAGCCAAAAAGATTAGAGTTATTTTATTAACAAAGGTCTTAAAACCCTTCATAGTTGTCAAAATTGCCAACTCACGTTTCTACCAGCAAAACGTGGCCCATCCACATGGGTTGGCAAAGGGTGTCCATTGTTTGTGCGGTCATAGCATGCAGGAAATTAAAAGACGGCAGGATCACAATGGCTTTATCCCCAAACAGAGGATCCCTCCACCATGTGTAATCCTACCTATTGTCTGAAGGATCCTGGATCCTCAACCCTAAACCTATTGTTCGAAGTTACAGACCATAATTGTTTAAAAAAACATCAACAAACACAAAAAAAATTGGGCTCCGGCCAAGTCTTGAAGTTTCCTTCATCGCCCAATCCTGCAGCTCAAGCCTTCGCTGCACCATCACCACCAGCTCCACTTGCCTCTCCACCCTGATCCTTGCCAACATCACCACCCTCAAGCATCGGGACCTCCTCAGCCTCTTCATCATCCTCCAACTCTGCCAGCCTCGCCTTCCAGCCCTCCACGTTCCATGTGCTTTTGTCGAAGGCAGGATCCTGAGCTTCCGCAGCCATCTGCAGCTGGATCTTATACATGGCTATCGCAGCAGAGACCTTGGCATCCTGGTGATATCATGCTTCTCATAATCAAAGTTGATCAGCATTTTGGCAGCATCATCCTTGGTAGCTCGGAGCTCCTTCTCAAGATCAGCAATCTTGAGATCCTTCAGCACACCCATTTGTTGGAGGTCAGCGATTTGGCGGTCTTGATCCTCAACGTGGCCAACATAAGTCTCTATTTCAGCAAATTTCTGCAAGGAAAACAAGGCATAACGTCAGAAACAAGTGATCCTCAAAACTGTCAGGATAACAAACAGGGGCGGAGCAGGGGCAGACCTTGTAAATCCTCAGAGGCCTTTCTCTTCTTTCCTTTACCCCTAATAGGTGCTTTTAGGGGCTGAAGCACTTGGGCTAGCAGGATTCTTCTTTCCTTGAGGATTTCACGTTGGTCAGATCATCGATGCCAAACTTTGAGGCAGACTTAGAAGATTTTCCAGCACCTACACAACCAAAATAAGATAAGTATTCTAATTAAACTTGAAAATCCTACATAGAATTACTTTTCAAATGAGGATACTTACTTGACATTGTGACAGAGGCAGAGGATACTTCTTGAGAATCCTGGATGGCAACCTGAAAAGTTCTTGTCTCCGGATCAAGCTTCCTAAAGGCCAAGAGTCTCTCTTTTGCAGCAGGAGTCAACCTAAGATGAGCAACGGATATAGCTGCACAATAAACAAGAAAGTGTTAGTGATCCTTATCTTAAGGAACAAGTTCTATGGTGATCCTTCCAGGATCCTCTATCCTACCATGGGTAGCCCACTCCTTGGGCAAATCCTTCCCATTAGGGATGGAATCTCTCCTAACAAAAAAGAATCGTCGCTTCCAGTTCGTGTCGTTTTTGGTCACTTTGAAAACAGGGTGATCCTCTCCAGCTTTTCGCTTGAACAAATATCGGTGGATCCAAAAGTGGTAAGATCATACATCTCAGCCAACTCCGCCATGCCAAGGTCAATACCCTCTTGCCCAATGATCCTTTCAAGGGTGTATAACACCCTCCAGATCATCGGCATAGCCTGGATATAGCAGATGCCGGTAAGGGAGAAAAAGACTCGGTGAACTGAGGGAAAGGATACGAGTATCCTATCATGAAAGGAGTGACCGGGAAAGCTACCCAAGTCTCAGAGATATAATCGCTCAAAGCGGTAGGGTCTAAAAGATTTAAAGAAGGTGTTCGCCGGAAAACAATGACGGATTTTGTCAATCTGAGATCAGTAAAACAACACCTCTCGTGGGAGAATCCTTGATGATCCCTTAACCCTTCAAGGGGCTGTTATTCTTAGGATCCTTGTGTGGGAGAATTCCGGAGCAACATTTTTTACAAGACGATGGAAAAAGAAAGAAAAACAGAGTAAGCAAGAGAGAAGGAGAAGGGGAATACCTGTTCAATCCTCTGATCGCGGTTATAAAGGGAAGAGTTCTTGAATTTAAATGCAAACGATCCTATCCCTATTTCTATTTATAATGATGATTTGTGCAGGGCTGTCATCTCCATGACGTCAGATCGCAACGGATAGTTCATTCTTAACGGCTATATATCCGTTGAGTTAGTTATAGATAAGATTCGGCAAAATATAACTCGTTAATATTACATAAATACTCCTTATATTTTGGGGGCAATTGTTAGGGCTGGATTTTTATGACCTATGATCCTTACTTGGTATCCTAACAAGTGATCCTTGTTTCTTTGGCAGATAGTGATCCTCAGAAGAGCTCCAGGATCAGGATCATGGATCATCCTAAGGATCCTCATACTAACGATTGTTCTCTTTGGATTTAATGTTGTTTTGCAGGAATTACGAGTTGGACCAGGTCTTAGCAACGTAAACAAGGAATCTGTCACGCTAATTTCGCACATGCATAATCAAAGATGGACGTTATGGAGAATATGGAAACTCAGCACAATTCAAGGGCAATTAATTAGGCTAAATTTACTTCTATTTCTAAAGGGGTAACGAGCTAGTAGTTAGGTGATTTGCCTAAAATACGACCACACACACTTGTTTAAATTGCACTCTTCAGCATTTGGAAGACACAACACATTTCTCACACGCTTTAGCATACGATATTATAGTGATCCTTGTACCTAGCTCGTTACCATCCGAAGTTGTAAACATTGTTTGTTATATTGAAGTTTGGTGATCGGTAGTTTCCATCACCCGAGGTTTTTATGCCGGAGATCATTCATTGATCATGGGCTTTTTCCTCGTATAAATCCTTGTGTCACTTGTGCAATTTTCATTATAGTGATCCTTATCTTTGTTCATCATACCAAGCATCATTCCCCGTTTACAAAGAGTTTGGTTGCATTATCCTTGTGTGATTTTTGACCAAAACAGTCTCTTCTCAGCATTTTTCTGAGATCCAGCTGGTGGTGGAGGCAAAAGTGGAATGCCATTAGATGAATTGACTGCAGACATCGCTGTGGAGGTATTCTTCAACGATGAAGCCATGCAACACTCCGGAATGATCACCAACAGAAAAACTTTCTTATGAATGAAGCACCAATTGCCCCACGGTGGGCGCCAAACTGTTTTGGTCAAAAATCACACAAGGATAATGCAACCAAACTCTTTGTAAACGGGGAATGATGCTTGGTATGATGAACAAAGATAAGGATCACTTAAATGAAAATTGCACAAGTGACACAAGGATTTATACGAGGAAAAAGCCCTTGATCAATGAATGATCTCCGGCATAAAAAACCTCGGGTGATGGAAACTACCGATCACCAAACTTCAATATAACAAATAATGTTTACAACTTTGGATGGTAACGAGCTAGGTACAAGGATCACTATAGTATCGTATGCTAAAGCGTGTGAGAATTGTGTTGTGTCTTCCAAATGCTGAAGAGTGCCCTTTATATAAGTGTGTGTGGTCGTATTTTAGGCAAATCACCTAACTACTAGCTCGTTACCCCTTTAGGAATAGAAGTAAATTTAGCCTAACTAATTGCCCGTAAATTGTGCTAAGTTTCCATATTCTCCATAACGTCTATTCTTGGTTATGTATGTACGAAATCAGCGTGACAGATTCCTTGATAACGTTGCTAAGACCAGATCCAACTCGTAATTCCTGCAAAACAACATTAAATCCAAAGAGAGTAATCGTTAGTATGAGGATCCTTAGGATGATCCATGATCCTGATCCTGGAGCTCTTATGAGGATCACTATCTGCCAAAGAAACAAGGATCACTTGTTAGGATACCAAGTAAGGATCATAGGTCATAAAAATCCAGCCCTAACAATTGCCCCCAAAATATAAGGAGTAATTATGTAATATTAACGAGTTATATTTTGCCGAATCTTATCTATAACTAACTCAACGGATATATAGCCGTTAAGAATGAACTATCCGTTGCGATCTGACGTCATGGAGATGACAACCCTGCACAAATCATCATTATAAATAGAAATAGGGATAGGATCGTTTGCATTTAAATTCAAGAACTCTTCCCTTTATAACCGCGATCAGAGGATTGAACAGGTATTTCCCTTCTCCTTCTCTCTTGCTTACTCTGTTTTTCTTTCTTTTTCCATCGTCTTGTAAAAAATGTTGCTCCGAAGTTCTCCCAGTAAGGATCCTAAGAATAATAGCCCCTTGAAGGGTCAAGGGATCATCAAGGATTCCCCCACCGAGAGGTGTTGTTTTACTGATTCTCAGATTGACAAAATCCGTCATTGTTTTCCGGCGAACACCTTCTTTAAATCTTTCAACCCTACCGCTTTGAGCGATTATATCTCTTAGACTTGGGTAGCTTTCCCGGTCACTCCTTTCATGATAGGATACTCATATCCTTTCCCTCAGTTCACCGAGTCTTTTTTCTCCCTTACCGGCATCTGCTATATCCAGGCTATGCCGATGATCTGGAGGGTTTTATACACCCTTGAAAGGATCATCGAACAAGAAGGGATTGAAATGATGCCCTAACAAGAAGGATGAAGGATACACGATCCTTATCCTTAAATAAGAAAATATGTAAATAAGAGTTCGAGCTTAGGACATTACCAGAGTAAGGATCATCGATACTTCAGGGATCCTTGAAGGATACTTCTAATGTAAGGATCATATGTGCTAGAAGGATCCTGCTCACATGAAATATTTCTTCAAGTGGACAGCATTCCAGGCTCTTGGTAACAAATTACCCTCCATGGTTAGTAGTCTATATGCCCCCTTTCCTACTTCGGCTTCGATCAAATAAGGGCCTTCCCATTTTGGTGCCAATTTCCCATCAGCAGGATTGGTGGTATTCTGGAAAGATTTTCTCAATACCATATCCCCAACTTGGAATTTCCTTATCCTGACATTTTTGTTGTAAGCACCAGCCATTCTTTGTTGGTAGCTAGCCATCCTTATCCTAGCCAGATCCCTGATTTCCTCAATAGTATCCAAGTCTTGAGCCAGGCTTGCATCATTCTCCTCAGGATCACGGGTACTTGTTCTAACAGTTGGAACCACCATTTCTGTTGGGATCACTGATTCTGCCCCAAATACCAAAGAGAATGGTGTTTGACCAGTAGCATTCTTGAGGGTTGTCCTATCAGCCCAAAGCACATAAGGTAATTCTTCTGCCCATTTCCCTTTCTTGGATCCAAGTTTCTTCTTCAGATTGTTGATGATGATCTTGTTGGATGATTCTGCTTGTCCATTGGCTTGTGGGTGGACTGGTGTTGATGTTATCATCTTAATCCCCCAACTGTCACAAAAGTTAGTAGTTCTGCTCCCAATAAATTGGGAACCATTATCACATACAATTTCAGAAGGAATGCCAAATCTAGTTATAATATTTCTCTTAATAAAGGATATAACTTCCTTTTCTCTGACTTGGGCAAAAGCTTCAGCCTCTATCCACTTGGAGAAGTAGTCAGTCATAGCAAGCATGAACACTTTTCCACCAGGTGCCTTAGGGAGCTTGCCAACTATATCCATCCCCCATCTCATAAATGGCCAACAGGATGGTATAGGATGTAGAAATTCAGCCGGCTGATGAAGGATATTGCTGTGTCTTTAACAAGGATCACACTTCTTAGCATACTCCACAGCATCCCTTTTCATAGTTAGCCAGTAGTATCCTGTCCTTAAGATCCTTGAGAACAACGCCCTGCCCCCAGTGTGGTTTCCACAATCTCCTTCATGGAAGTCTTTTAAAACTTCTTGAACTTCAGGATCCTCGATACATCTTAAATATGGTCCTGCAAGAGATCGCTTATACAGCATGTTATTTAAGATTGTGAATTGAGATACCTTAATTCTGAAAGCCCTAGGGTTTTCTCCCATAGGATTCTCTCCGTGTTGTAAGTATCTCATGATTGGTGAGATCCATGATCCTGAACAAGATTGAGTATCCTCACTAGGGATCATTGCAGAATCCTCTTCTATTTCCATGGCCACCTGATTTTCAATAGCAGGAGCCAGGATATGGATGATGGGGATACTTATATCCTCTGGGATCTTCAAAGATGATCCTAGATTGGCCAATGCATCAGCTTCTGTATTTTCTTCCCTTGGTACCTGTGTCAAACTAAAGAAAACAAAGGAGAGTGCCAATTCTTTGACTATCTCTAAATATTTGGTTAGTTTTTCACCTTTAACAGCATAGGATCCATTAAAGTGATTAGTGATTAACAATGAATCCACGTATACCTCAAGATACCTGATCCCCATATGCTTAGCAATTTGCAAACCAGCGATTAAGGCTTCATATTCAGCCTCATTATTAGTGGTTTGGAACTCACAAGCTATGGAGTGGGGTATTATGTCCCCCTGTGGCGATTTTAGTAGTATACCAAGCCCCGTGCCTTTAACATTTGAGGATCCATTAGTATGTAGTATCCAAGGATCCTTGGTGTCATCCAGCTGCTGGACTTCCAATTCGGCTTCCTTTTGTAAATCACTACTGAAATCAGCCACAAAGTCTGCTAATGCTTGAGATTTGATTGCTGTTCTGGGCTCATATCTTATATCATGGACACTAAGTTTTACTGCCCACTTAGCCATCCTTCCGGACATCTCTGGTTTCCTGAGGACATTCTTAATTGGAAAGTTAGTTCTAACAATAATGACATGGGTTTCAAAATAATGTCTTAACTTAGTAGATGCCATAATTAATGCAAGAATAAGCTTTTCAAGGTGTGAATACCTGGATTCAGCATCAAGTAAACTCTTACTTACATAATAGACAGGATATTGTGTACCTTCATGATCCTTAACAAGGACTGCACTTACTGCTTTTGAGGATACCGCAAGATATAAGGATAACACATCTCCTTTTTCTAGTTTCATCAATGCTGGAGCTGAGGACATGTATTCTTTGAGGGCTTGTAAAGCATTCTCATGCTTTTCAGTCCATTCGAATTTCTTGTTCTTTCTTAGGGTATCATAGAATTCTTTACACTTTTCTGAGGATTTGGATATAAATCTGTTTAAAGCTGCTATCCTGCCTGTTAGTCTTTGCACATCCTTAGCGTTGGCAGGGGATTTGATATTCACCAATGCTTTGATTTATTCTGGACTTGCTTCAATGCCCCTCTGGGTTACCATATATCCTAAGAATTTGCCTGCTTTAACACCAAAGTGACATTTTAAAGGATTAAGCTTCATGTTATAACTATCAAGGATATCAAATGCTTCCTCCAAGTCCCTCAGGTGATCCTCAGCTTTCTTGGATTTTACTACCATATCGTCTATGTATACTTCCATAGTTTGTCCGATCTGATCTTTGAACATCATGTTCACCAGCCTTTGATATGTTGCACCTGCATTCCTTAATCCAAACGGCATAGCAATATAACAATATAAACCGGTTGGGGTCATAAAAGCCGTATCCTCTTGGTCAGATGGTTCCATCTGAATTTGTTGAAATCCAGATGATGCATCCATAAAGGTTAACAGTTCATGACCCGCCGTTGCACCCACCATGGAGTCAATGTGGGGTAATGGGAAAGGATCCTTGGGACATGCCTTATTTAAATCAGTGAAATCGACACATACCCTCCACTTTCCATTTTTCTTTTGAACAACAACCACATTGGCCAGCCATTTTGGATACTTTACTTCTCTAATCATACCTGCTCGTAGTAATCTTTCTACCTCTTCCTGGATAATGGCATTTCTTTCTGGTGCAAACTTCCTCCTTTTTTGATGGATTGGTTTAACTGACCTGTCAATGCCAAGTTTATGAGTGATAATATCCTTAGATATACCTGTCATATCCTCATGTTTCCATGCAAAGGTAGATTTTCTTCTTTTGAGGAAGGATACAATGTCTTCTTTCATTTGTCCAAGGATCCCTCATCCGATATAGATTTTGGATTCAGGATCATCAGGATCCAAGAGGATTTCGTCCACATCCTGCTCTCAAGCCTCCAAGACATCCCTTGGAGGATACTTTAATTGCTATTGCTCCCTTGATTTCGAGGCTGGTTTCATTGATGAGGTGTAACAATCCTTAGCCTCCTGCTGATCACTGTCGATCTTGATTATTCCCCAAGGGCTAGGGAGCTTTACACATTGATGGTAGGTGGATGGGACTGCCTTCATATCGTGTATCCAGGGCCTGCCAAGGATAGCATTACAACAAGATAAACAGTCAATAACACAAAATTTCTGATAATTATGTAATCCTTCCACGTAAATTGGGAGTTTGATGTCCCCCAGGGTTTTCTTAGTTTCGCCACTAAATCCCACAAGCACGGAGGATCTTGGTGTGATATCTGATTCAGGAATACCCATTTTCTTCAGAACATCAAGCTGGATAATGTTTACTGAGCTTCCTCCGTCAATTAGGATCCTGCGGACAAAATGGTTAGAAATAAAGAGAGTAATAACTAAACTATCATGATGAGGATCCTGGATGTCTACGCGATCATCCTCATCAAAGGTTATCACTTTTCCTTCCGAGACACTTGATGTTCGAATAGGTCTTTCTCCATTATCCATTTTAGCTTCCTTTGCATGCGTTTTAGCTGCTGAAAAGGATGTACCACAGATGTCTGATCCTCCAGAAATAAAGTTTATCACTTGTGCATCTGCCGGAGGAGCTGGAGCTTTTTCAGGGATCCTTTCAGGATCCTGAGTCCTTGGCTTTTTTCTTCCCAACAACTCTTTTAAATGCCCCTTGCTTAGCAGATATCCAATTTCCTTCTCAATGCGATGCATTCCTCTGTCAAATGCCCAAAATCCTCATGGTATGCACACCACTTTGATTTGTCTTTAGCTGCGGCTGGTTTGTCATTTTTTCTGGGCCATCTGGCTTTTTCTCCTAGATTCTGCATTGCAAGGATTAGTTCATGGTTATCAACGGAAAAACAGTATTCAGAAATCGGAGGATAATCCTCATCATCCTCTTCTTGGTCAACAGCATGCACATTCTGGTTGTCAGTTCTGTTATAGGATTTGAATTTGTTGCTTTTGATAGAGGATCCTTGCTTTTCTTGTTTTGAGGATCCTACTTGTCTCTCCTGGATCCTCTTGTCATCCTCTAGCCGGATGAACCTGAGTGCCCGAGTCCTTACTTCGTCTAGGTTCCTGCATGGTGTCATAACAAGATCATCATAGAACAATGAATCCCTAAGCAACCCCATTTTGAAGGCCTCGAAAGCTGTGGCTACATCCAAGTTGGGAATGTCCAAGGATTCTTTACTAAATTTGGTTATATAATCCCTTAATGGTTCATTATGACCCTGAGTTATCCTATATAAATCACTAGTTAATCGTTCAAATTTTCTGCTACAAGAAAATTGATTATTGAATAAGTTAACTAAATTAGCAAACGAAGTAATAGAGTAAGGGGGAAGACTTAGCAGCCATTTAAGAGTTGATCCAGTAAGAGTGGATCCAAATCCCTTGCATAGGCATGCTTCCTTTAACCTTTCTGGAATCGGATTGATCTCCATCCTCTCCCTGTATTGTGCTATGTGTTCCTCAGGATCCGTTGTACCATCTTACAGCTTCATAGTTGGAATATGGAATCTTTTGGGTATCTCAGCATCACATATTGGTGGTGCAAAACGAGATACCTTATGGCTTCCATCTGCAATCTCCGGGATAGGTTTGACTACCCCTGGAACACTTGATATCATATCCTTTAGTTTCTGCAGTTCTCTGGCCATAGCATGGTTGATACCTGTATCCTGCATGAATCCATGGTTAGTGGTAAGAGAATTATTAAAAGTGTTACCTCCCATCGGGTTCAAGTTAGGAACATTGGATGTGAATCCATATTGCTGGGATTCTGGGATGATGGAGGGACCAGTGGAAGCAATGGTCTGCATTGGAATAAAATCTTCTTGATGGACATCTGAACTTCCTGTTTGCAAATTCTTCAAGGATCCTGGCATCTGGAGGGATCCCTGAACATGGGATGATCCTGGAACAAAGGAGGATCCTTGAACTTGGGATGATCCTGAAACAAAGGAGGATCCTTGAACCTGGGATGAACCTGGAACAAAGGAGGATCCTAGAACCTGCTGTGCTCCTGAGTAGGCTACTGAATTCATGAAGGATCCCATATGCTGAGTACAGGATCCTGCTGGCTGGAAATATGAACCTGATGCCTGAGTCACTGTTGCTGAGCCGAAGTGTACTCCTCTTGATCCACCCACATGTTGAATGTCTGGGACCTCTGATGGCTGAGAAGTAATCATCGGAGTATCAAAATTCAAAGATTTGGGCATCAGTGGAGAATGATCCTCTGCCATTTTCTTCTGTCTTTTGAGATCTCTGATTTCCTCAAGGATCCTGTCATTAGTTTCATCCTGCCGCTGAATACGATCACTCATCTGCAAAATCAAAGTAAATATATCACTAGTACTGGGAGCAAAAGAAGTTAGAGCAGAAGAAGATGGAGTTTTAGAGAAAATGGGAGTAGGTCTCTTCTCAGCATTTTTCTGAGATCCAGCAGGTGGTGGAGGCAAAGGTGGAATGCCCTGAGATGAACTGACTGCGGACATCGCTGTAGAGGTATTCTTCAACGATGAAGCCATGTATGTAATGATCCGGAATGATCAGCAATGGGAAAGTTTTTTATGAATGAAGCAGCAATTGCCCCACGGTGGGCGCCAAACTGTTTTGGTCAAAAATCACACAAGGATAATGCAACCAAACTCTTTGTAAACGGGGAATGATGCTTGGTATGATGAACAAAGATAAGGATCACTTAAATGAAAATTTCACAAGTGACACAAGGATTTATACGAGGAAAAAGCCCTTGATCAATGAATGATCTCCGGCATAAAAAACCTCAGGTGATGGAAACTACCGATCACCAAACTTCAATATAATAAACAATGTTTACAACTTTGGATGGTAACGAGCTAGGTACAAGGATCACTATGGTGTAGTGTTTTGGTCAAAAATCACACTAAGGATAATGCAACCAAACTTCATGTAAACAGGGTATGATGCTTGGTTTATTGAAAAAGTAAAGGATCACTTCAGTATAAAATATGCAAAGACACAATGATTTACACGAGGAAAAAGCCCTTGATCAATGTATGATCTCCGGCATAAAAAACCTCGGGTGATGGCAACTACCGATCACCAAACTTCAATATAAGAAAAATAGTTACAACTTCGGATGATAATGAGCTGAGTACAAGGATCACTATAGTTTTGAGTGTCTAAGCGTGTAAGAATTGTGTTGTGTGTTCTTCCGAATGGGGAAGAGTGTTATATATACAAGTGTAGGTGACCTATTTTAGGTAAAAGGACTAATAATCAGCTCATTACCCCTTTGGAAACAAAAGTAAATCTAGCCTAAATTATCGCCCTTAAATCATGCCAAGTTTCCATATCCTTCACAACGTCCATCTCCGATTAAGCACATGCTATAGTTGTAAAGACGCGTCCTGTGATTGTGATGCTTAAGAGCGGATCCTGCTAGATGTCCTGCAAAACAACATTAAATTCAACGAAAGCAACTGTTAGCATGAGGATCCTATGATGGTCCGTGATCCTGATCCTGGAACTCTGCTGAGGATCACTATCTGCCAAAGAAACAAGGATCACTGGTTAGGATCACACGTGAGGATCACGTATTATAAAAATCCATCCCTAACAATTGCCCCCAAAATATAAGGAGTTTATTGTAAATTAATGAGTTATATTTTGTTCTGATCTTATCTGCAACAAACAACTCGGATAACTAGCCGTTAATCTCGAACTAGCCGTTGCAACCTTTACGTCATTGAGGTGACATCCCTGCAAATCATGATTATAAATAGGAGATAGGGTTAGGATCAATCTGCATTTAAATTCAAGATATACTCCCTTTATAATCTCAACCGAAGATCAATCAGGTATTCTTCTTCTTTTCTTTTCCTCTCTTGCTCTGTTTTTCTGCTTTTACCCTGCCAAGAGTATGTTGCTCCGAAATTCCCCTCACAAGGATCACAAGAAGAGCAGTCCCCTGAAAAGCCAAGGGATCGTCACAGACTCTCCTACAGAGAGGTGCTGCTTTACTGATGCTCATGTTGATAGGATCCGTCACTGTTTTCCGGCGGATACTGTCTTCAAGCCTTTTACTTCCACCGCTTTGAGTGATTTCGTTTCCGATGCCTGGGTGGCCTTTCCTGCAACTCCGTTTACCATAGGATATTCATATCCTTTTCCAGCCTTCACCCAGTCCTTCTTTTCTCTGACCGGCATGTCCTATATCCAAGTCATGCCGATGATCTGGAGGGTTCTATGTACCCTTGAGAGGATCATTGAGCAGGAGGGGATTGACTTAGGGATGTCGGAGCTGGCCGAGCTATATGATCTTACCACGTTTGGTTCTTGTCGGTACTTGTTGAAACGGAAAGCTGGAGAGGATCACCCTGTTTTTAAGGTCACAAAAAATGATACCAACTGGAAGCGACGATTCTTCTTTGTTAGGAGAGATACCATCCCTAACGGGGAGGATCTGCCCAAGGAGTGGGCTACTCATGGTAGGATAGAGGATCCTGGAAGGGTCACTATCAGACTTGTCTCTTATGATGAGGATCACTAATGTTCTCTTTGTCTTTTGTGCAGCCATATCCGTTGCTCATCTCAAGTTAACTCCTGCTGCAAGAGAGAGAGTTTTAGCTTTCAAAAAGCTTGATCCTGAGACCAGAAGTTTTCAAGTCACCGTCCAAGATTCACAAGAAGTATCCTCCGCATCTGCCACTATGTCAAGTAAGTATCCTTATTAAAAGTAAGTTATATGTAAGACTGTTTAGTTAGTGAGGGAACTTATCTTGTTTTGATTGTGTAGGCGCTGGGAAACCTGCTAAATCTGCCAAGTCTGCCTCCAAGTTCGGGATTGATGAATTTGCCAATGTCAAGTCTTCAAGAAAGAAGACCCCTGCTGCTAGTCCCTCTGCTTCTGCCCCTAAAGCTCCTATTAGGGGTAAGGGAAAGAAGAGAAAGGCTTCTGAGGATCTTCAAGGATTTCCCTTGATTCGCCAGCAGTTTCTTGATTCTGTCAACGAGGTTAGGATCACTGACCCTGTTGGTTATCCTTGATGGTTTTTGAGGATCACCTGTGTCTGACGTCATATCTTGTTGTTTTTGCAGAAACTTACTGAAATAGAGACTTATGTTAACCACGTTGAAGATCAAGATCGCCAAATTGCCGACCTCCAACAGAATGGGTGTGCTGAAGGATCTCAAGATAGCTGATCTTGAGAAGGAGCTCCAGGCTCCAAGATGAAGCTGTCAAAGCATTGATCAAGTTTGACTACGAGAAGCACGATATCACCCAGGATGCTAAGGTCTCTGCTGCGATAACCATGTATAAGATCCAGCTGCAAATGGCTGCAGAGGCTCAGGATCCTTCGTTTGACAAAGGCGCACATGGGACTGAAAGGTTGGAAGGCAAGGCTAGCAGAGTTGGAGGATGATGACTGTTTTGGTCAAAATCACACAAGGATAATGTAACCAAACTTTATGAAAACGGGGTATGATGCTTGGTTAATTATGAAAGTAAAGGATCACTTCTGTGATAAAGATGCAAAGACACGATGATTTATACGAGGAAAAAGCCCTTGATCAATGAATGATCTCCGGCATAAAAAACCTCGGGTGATGGCAACTACCGATCACCAACTTCAATATAACAAAAATATGATTACAATTTTGGATGATAATGAGCTGAGTACAAGGATCACTATTGCTTTTGGTGTCTAAGTGTGTGAGAGTTGCCTTGTATGTCGTGTGTCCTCTTCCAAATGATGGAGAAGTGATATTTATACATGTGTAGGTGACCTATTTTAGGTAGCTAAACTAATATTCAGCTCATTACCCCTTTAGAAATGAGATACAATCTAGCCTAAATAGCCGCCCATAAATCAAGCCATGTTTCCATATCCTGTGCAACGTCTATCTCTGATTTAGCTCTTGCCATAATTGTGAAGACGCGTCCCTGGATCATGACGCCTAGAGCGTATCCTGCTAGATGTTCCTGCGAAACAATATTGTATTAAGTCGAAGTGGCCGTTAGTGTGAGGATCACTATAATGTCCCATGATCCTGATCCTGAAGTCCCGCTGAGGATCACTGTCTGCCAAAGAAACAAGGATCACTGGTTAGGATCACGTATAAGGATCACCTATAATGAAAATCCAGCCCTAACAATTGCCCCCAAAATATTAGGAGTTTATTGTAAATTGACGAGTTATATTTTGTTTCGATCTTATCTCCAACGAGCGACTCCGAATAACTAGCCGTTACACATGGACTAGCCGTTGTGATCATTACGTCATAGATGTGACAATCCCTGCAAATCATGATTATAAATAGGAGATAGGGTTAGGATCGTTCTGCATTTAAATTCGAGATATCTTCCCTTTATAATCGCTACCGAAGACTGATCAGGTATCCTCTTCTTCTCTCTTTCCCTTCTTCCTTCTCTTTGCTCTGTTTTTTCTGCTCCGTCTCTGTTTCTGTTCCGTCACAAACATGTTGCTCCGGAATTCTCCACACAAGGATTTCAAGAAGGATAGTCCCCTGAAAAGCCAAGGGATCATTAAGGATTCTCCTACGGAGAGATGTTGCTTTACCGATGCTCATGTAGATAGGATTCGTCATTGCTTTCCGGCGGATGCCGTCTTCAAATCCTTCACATCCACTGCCTTGAGTGATTTTATTTCAGACACCTGGGTGATCTTTCCTGCAACTCCATTTATCATAGGATATTCGTATCCTTTTCCGGCCTTCACCCAATCTTTCTTTTCTCTGACCGGCATATCTTATATCCAAGCTATGCCGATGATCTGGAGGGTCTTGTATACCTTCGAGAGGATCATCGAGCAGGAGGGGATTGATTTAGGGATGGCAGAGCTGGCCGCACTTTATGATCTTACCACGTTTGGTTCTCATCGATATTTGTTGAAACGGAAGGCCGGGGAGGATCATCCTGTTTTGAAAGTTACCAAAAATGACACAAATTGGAAGCGTCGTTTTTTCTTCGTGAGAAGGGATTCCCTCCCTAATGGGAATGATCTGCCCAAGGAGTGGGCCACTCATGGTAGGGTAGAGGATCCTCGAAGGATCACTATCAGTCCTGTCTCATTTGATGAAGATCACTAATGTCTTTTTTCCTTTGCAGCTATTTCCATCGCTCATCTCAAGTTAACCCCTGCTGCAAGAGAAAGAGTTTTAGCTTTTAAAAGGCTTAATCCTGAGG